>NC_091067.1:147142833-147444741 GCF_000393655.2 Nicotiana sylvestris
ATCTTCATTTTCTTTTGCTTTCAATATCAGGTACACAACTGAAAAGCTGGTTATTGTAATCCGAAATATGAAGCATGAATACGAAAAAATGAAGAGTTGAAATTCTGAATTATATTCAATTATATTCTGAATTTTGTTTGTATAAATTATTTAGCTTGCAAAAAATCAGAATCATGTAGATATTTAATACATATAGTGGAACATTCGACGATAGCTTAACAAATGAACTATCTACATCTACTGCCTAAAAATAAATAAATGGTGTAGTAATTCCGTCGAGTCAAAAATCAAACGAATAGGCCATCTAGTAGGAAGTTGGTAGAAATATTGTTTAGTTAAATAATATTGGTTAATTTCAGCATGTAAATGGTCTAGGATTAAAATTAGAATTGCTATGTTTTTTTTTAATTTGACAAACTGAGAACATGCCTAGTATAATGTAACTAGGTAATAACATGTAAATAAATTAAGATATTTCTCCTTTATTTTGTAGAGACAAATTTCAATAAAAAATGTAGGCATTTTAGGACTGTCCTTTTAAAAATAAAATGAGATGAGCCTCGCCCAATAAAATGCACTAATTGCGGGGCCCTCAATAAATGTTTAATTGAGTATTTAGAATTCGGGATGGACTGTTTAGTGAATTCCACAGTCTTACCCATAAATAATAATACGCTAATCGCTTTAGGCACGATTTTAATAATAATACATTCTTAAACACGGGTGCGCATTTATGCGACCCAAATCCAAATCCCAAAACATTGAATAAAAATACGTTCCGGATCGCGGGTGCATTTTATGTGACGCAATCCAAAGACATGTTTTTAAACAATGTTCACATTCTTGTAAAAATAATAATAACAATTATGAAAGCGGTAAAAAGATAAAATTTGCACATAAGTTCATATTTGTATAAAATCAGATAATCAAGCCGAATATAACAGTTGAGCGACCGTGCTAGAACCACGGAACTCGGGAATGCCTAACACCTTCTCCCGGGTTAACAAAATTCCTTATCCGGATTTCTGGTGCGCAGACTGTTAAACAGAGTCATTCTTTTCCTCGATTCGGGATTAAAATTGGTGACTTGGGACACCCTAAATCTCCCAAGTGGCGACTCTGAAATAAATAAATAAATCCCGTTTCGATTGTCCTTTAATTGGAAAAAACTCCTTTGTACCCTAGCGGGGGCGGAAAAAGGAGGTGTGACAAGCGTCTGTAACAGGTCATAAGTGATTATGAAATGAGCATCGGGATATTAAGGAAAACGAACGCCACTCTCCATGATCGGATCATCAAACAAGCACGAGATGCCCAGGCCGACAGAAGACATTGTTACGATGCAATGGCCTGCATGGAAAGACAAATGGAGATGTTCCAGGATCGACTTGCCGACAATGCTCAAGCACTGGGATTAAAAAACCAGCAAATAAAGCAATTGTTCGCTGAAAGGGACAACATTCGAGGAAGGATCGACGAGATTGGGCACTACATCTACCTGAGATGCCTAGCATGCGAGCAAATGCCTCAAAAAACCCTCCTTGTTTCCATCATGGGCTGCGTCCACCGGATCATGAATGAATTGAAAAGCTTGCAGAGAGACCTCACACCTAGAACCGCGAAAAGGCCGAATGATGCCTCGTGGGCCCCTAAGTTGGAAAATTAATCTTTGGTAGAGTCCTGTTTATTTGGCTTTGTTGCTTTCCCATATATTGTTTTCTTTTCTTTTAGTCAAATCGGGTTAAGAACTGTGGAGTCTGTACTATTACTGTTCCTTGTTTGAAGTAATTTGTAATAGCAAATTTTGAGGATGAATTTAATGATTCCAAAAGAATTTTGTGTTTCTTTACTTTATGACAGAACTACGCCGGTCTGATTCACGCGGGGACGTGATACGTAGGCAATCCATATAAGATTCGGCCGCCTTTAATAAAGAAAGAAAGAAAGAAAAAAGAGAGAAGAAAATACAAAAATAAAATACTGGGTTTCCCAAAGTACCTTAAAAGGACAAATGAGCAAGCCGGGATGACGCATGTTGTTTGAAGTAAAGCATGTAGAAACGGTTAACTGCCTACGAGCATGGCATCCTCAATGTGTTGTTGTTATCAAATCTGTTAAACTCTAACGCTAACAAAGTTTGTTGTTGTACAGCATTCAGATAGTTAGTTGTTAAAGAATTCTGGCAACACACCCTTACCAAACCAGATCCATGGACCGGTAACAACGAGCATGACTACTTCAGAAAATAGTACCGAGGAAGAAAGGCCGATGAGCCAGTTGTTAAAAGAAGCGATGGAAAAGATTGAAAGGATGGGACTAGAGATGAATGCAATGCAGCTAGCTCTAGCCAAAGCACAAAAAAGCCCTGAGCCACTGGGGCACATGCCGGAATACCCTCACTCCGGCCCTTCAACAAGCCTCCCGAATCCCATTATCATCAGGAGAGAAGCCCCCATGATTCCCAAGCTCCACCACCCCATCGACCTCTCCCAACACCGAGTGTTCCCACTTTTGTGGGACCCACATCAGCCACCCTGCAAAGAACGACCAGCGAGCCATTGTTTCAGGCTCACGATGCGCAATACTATCCCCCTGAGCCCACATTCCATGTCCCCGAACCACACACCTACAATCCACACTTGGAGGTACCAGCAGAGATTGAAAACCCGGTTAAAGCGCCAAAACAAGATGAGGTATTGAGGAAGTTCAAAAGCCTGGAGCAGTCCTTCAGGAACTTGCACGGATTGGGCAACCAGGTTAGCGTGGCCTACAAAGATCTATGCCCTTTCTCGGACGTCCAACTCCCGGCTGGGTTCAAGATGCCTAAGTTTGATTTATATGAAGGGCACGGTGACCCCATGGCACATTTACGGGGTTTCTGCAGCAAAATGAGAGGGGCAGGCGGCAAAGATGAGCTGCTGATAGCTTATTTCGGCCAAAGTCTGAGCGGATCGGCACTAGAATGGTATACCAGGCAGGATTCCAGCAGATGGTACACCTGGGATGATCTGGCACAGGCTTTCGCAGGTCATTTCCAATACAATCTCGAGATAGTCCCTGACCGTCTCACATTGTTGAGGACCGGGAAGAAGCCCGGGGAATGTTTTCGCGAGTTCGGGTTCCGCTGGAGAGAGTAAGCGGCCAGAGTCGATCCTCACATAAGAGAGGGAGAAATGGTGGACTATTTCTTGCAAACATTGGATCCAACCTACTTTGGTCACTTGGTGACGACGGTTGGAAAATCCTTCAACGAGGTGGTGAAGATAGGGGTCATGATAGAAGAGGGGCTGAGGTCTAACAAAATCCTGAATTACTCAACACTCAAGGCAACGACCCAGGCTATTCAGAACGGCATGGGAGGTGCGCTGGGAAGAAAGAAAGAAGAAATTGCCACGATCGAGGCAGGTAGTTGGTCCGGGTCTGGCAAGCCACACTACAACCAACCCAGACCTCACAGGCCAAACTACCCGTACAGTCCACCACATCACTACTATCCACCCCAAGAACCGCATTTCACCGTCCATCAAGCCCAGACATACACCCAACCTCCGGTTCGCCCACAATAGCGTGCGCCAGCTCCACATAATACCTACCCACCACTACAAAATACCTACCCTCCACCAAGAGCACACAGGAACCCTCCAGGGATGGGTTTTCGAGGGAGTCAAGCGGCTAAAAATGATAGGCTGCAGAAACATCGAGCCTTTACTGAGCTAGGAGAGACTTATACCGCCGTATTCCACAAATTGAGATGGTTGGGTTTGGTGAGTCCTGTCGAACCTAGAGAGCAAAACCCCCCACCCCAAAATGTGAACAGGTTAATAAGTTGTGAGTACTGCTCAGGAATGTTGGGACATGATACTGAAAAGTGTTGGAGGCTGAAGCAGGCGATACAAGATCTCATTGATGATAACAAAATTGAGGTCCAAACGCCGGAGGCACCTAACATCAACCAGAATCCACTGCCAGCGCACCACGAGACTCACATGATCGAGTTGGTGTACGAGGGAGGAGAGCTGAGAAAGCCCTCACAAACAGTGATAATGATCCAGGCCGCTTCGAAGGAAGGATCGACCAGTGGAGGAACGGGGGTACAGTCGCAGGGAGGAGGCATCAAGCCAGTAGTGATATTGGGAAAGAGCCCATCCGCCATAACAAGCGAACCCAAGCCAAACAAGTTGGTAATATCAGGGACTCCACCCACACCCGCAGTTGTGTTGAAAGGGGTATACAGGGAACTGGTCACCATAAAGCCTGTAGTCCAGCTGCCGATGATTGATAGCAAGGTTGTGCCTTGGAAATACGAGAAGGCGGTGGTGATGTACAAAGGAAAACAAGTGGAGGAAGTCAGTTGTGAAGCGCAAGGGCTGACTCGATCAGGACGGTGTTTCGCTCCGGTGGAGCTAAGAAGAACCAACCCAGCTGCAACCAAGAAACCTGTGTCTGAAGAAGAAGCTGAGGAGTTCTTGAGGAAGATGAAAGTGCAGGACTACTCCGTGGTCGAACAGCTGAGGAAAACACCGGCCCAGATCTCGCTGTTGTCGTTACTAATCCATTCTGAGGAACATCGTCGGGACCTGATGAAGATATTAAACGAAGCTCATGTGCCCAACGAGATTTCTGTAAACCACCTGGAAACCATTGCCAACAAAATTTTCGAGGTGAACAGAGTAACATTCTCAGATGATGATCTGCCGATGGAAGGTACGGAGCATAATAAAGCTCTCTACCTAACTATCAAATGTGAAAACTCAGTAGTTACTCAGGTATTGGTGGATAACGGTTCAAGTGCCAATATTTGTCTATTATCCACTCTGAACCAGTTAAAGATCGACCACGGGAGAATCCACAAGAATAGCATCTGCGTCCGAGGGTTTGACAGAAATGGAACAGCCACTGTGGGGGATATTGTACTTGAATTGACCATCGGTCCGGTCCAGTTTACCATGGAGTTCCAGGTGTTAGATGCCACAGTATCGTATAACCTTCTGTTAGGACGACCGTGGATTCATGCAGCCAAAGCAGTGCCTTAAACCCTACATCAGATGGTTAAGTTCGAGTGGGATAGACAATAGGTCGTATTGCATGGAGAAGACACGGCGCGCACCATGGGTAGCGCCATTGTGCCCTTCATAGAGACCGATGATGACAAAGGTCCTTGGGTCTACCAGATTTTTGATACAGTGTCGGCAAACAAAATTTCTGAAGGAGAAATCATCCCGCACCCTAGGGTAGCTACCGCAACAGTCATGATGGTCTCGGAAATGCTAGGTAATGGATTTGTGCTGGGAAAAGGCCTGGGAGTCGAGCTTCAGGGGATTGTCCAACCTGTCTCCCTACCTAAAAATTTGGAAACTTTCGGGTTGGGGTTCAAGCCAACCGCAGCAGATGTAAAGCAAGCGCGGAAAATGAAGAAGAAAGTCTAGTATCTTCCCAAACCCGTGCCACGTCTCTCAAGGTCTTTTGTCAGAGCAAGCGCCAAGGGGCCACCGGTCCCAAAGATTCTCGGACCATTGATCGGGATGGACGGGGACCTAAATCAGAGTTTTGAGAGGCTATTCGCTGATGTCAGTATGGTAGAAGCTGGAGAGAGTTCCAGCATAGCGGAGATACAATATGTGGGGCCTAAGGCCAAGACCAATAATTGGACGGTTACTCCTCTTCCTGTCCGAGGGAGTCTTGGTAGTAGGCTTTGATTTATGTTTTTTGTTTGTTTTGTTTTGTTCGGATTATTCCAGGGTGTAATTCAAATTTTACTTTTGTTTTGTAAAAGTGTGAACCCTTTTATTCCGCAAGTTTAATAAAGTTCTCTTCTTTTGTCTCATTTTAATTTTGTTTTGTTCTTTTTCTTTCTGAATAGTTCTCTTTTTACTGGTTCTAATGACATGGCATACACAGCGGATCTTCGACCTAGTCTAATAAATCAATCTGAGCCCGACTTAATGATACAAGACGTCGTTTGTGACGATGAAGCTGAATATGACGAAGATAAAGCCTTCGAAGAGATAAACCGAGAACTGTGTCAATTTGAAGAGAAACCCAAGCCTAACCTAAATGACACTAAGGCTGTGAATCTAGGAGACGCTGATAATGTCCGAGAAACCAAAATCAGCATCCACATTGAGACGAATGTCAGCGAAGAATTGATCAAAACCCTCGTGGAATTCAAAGATGTTTTTGCATGGTCATATGATGATATGCCGGGATTAAGCACCAATTTAGTGGTTCACAAATTGCCCACTGACCCGGCATACCCTCCGGTCAAGCAAAAGCTAAGGAAATTTAAAACAGAAATGAGTGTAAAGATCAAAGAAGAGGTGATTAAGCAGCTGCAGGCGAAGGTCATTCGGGTCACTCGATATCCCGAGTGGTTGGCCAATGTGGTACCAGTTCCAAAGAAGGATGGGAAAATCAGGGTGTGCGTCGACTACCGCAATCTCAACAAAGCAAGTCCCAAAGACAATTTTCCATTGCCCAACATCCATATCTTGATCGATAATTGCGCCGGACGCGAGATCGGATCCTTTGTGGATTGCTATGCGGGGTATCATCAGATCCTAATGGACGAGGAAGATGCGGAAAAGACAGCTTTTATTACGCCATGGGGAACTTACTGCTATCGGGTAATGCCGTTCAGATTGAAGAACGCCGGGGCAACGTACATGCGAGAAATGACTACTGTGTTTCACGACATGATACACAAAGAAATTGAGGTGTACGTAGATGATGTGATCATAAAGTCTTGGCGTCAAGAAGACCATGTAGCAGACCTAAAGAGATTTTTCCAAAGACTCCGAAGGTATGATATCAAGCTCAACCCGGCCAAGTGCGCATTCGGGGTTCCATCAGGAAAGCTGTTAGGATTCATCGTCAGTCGACGGGGTATTGAGTTAGACCCATCCAAGATCAAATCCATCCGAGATTTGCCGCCGCCGAGGAACAAAACAGAGGTAATGAGTCTGCTGGGAAGACTCAATTACATCAGCAGGTTCATCGCTCAACTCACAGCGACTTGTGAACCCATATTTCGGTTGCTGAAAAAAGATGCTGCGGTAAGTTGGACGGTAGAATGTCAAGAGGCTTTCGACCAAATCAAAGGGTATCTGTCTAATCCACCCGTGTTGGTTCCGCATAATCCAGGGAAGCCCTTAATTCTTTATTTGACGGTCCTGGAAAATTCATTTGGTTGTGTATTGGGGCAACATGATGACACAGGAAGGAAGGAGCAGGCCATTTATTATCTTAGCAAGAAGTTCACAGTATATGAGGTCAAGTACACTCAACTCGAGAAGATATGCTGCGCCCTAACTTGGGTGGCTCAGAAGTTGAAGCACTACCTGTCCTCGTATACTACTTATCTCACATCTCGTTTGGACCCATTGAAGTACATCTTTCAGAAACCTATGCCCACAAGAAGGTTGGTAAAATGGCAAATTCTGCTCACAGAGTTCGATATCGTCTATGTGACAAGGACAGCCATGAAAGCCCAAGCGTTGGCCGACCATTTGGCAGAGAATCCCGTTGATGAAAAATACGAGCCTTTAAGAACGTATTTTCCCGACGAAGAAGTGATGCATACGAGTGAGCTGGAATTACCCGAGGAACCGGGTTGGAAGCTTTTCTTCGATGGAGCCGCGAACGCGAAAGGGGTTGGAATAGGAGCAGTACTCATTTCTGAAACAGGACGCCACTATCCTGTTACAGCTCAACTACGCTTCTTTTGCACCAATAATATGGCCGAGTATGAAGCTTGCATTTTGGGTCTGCGATTAGCCGCGAATATGGATGTCCAAGACGTTTTGGTCTTGGGAGACTCGGACCTCTTGATACATCAGATTCAGGGTGAATGGGAAACACGGGATTTAAAACTCATACCATATCGACAATGCTTGCACGATCTGAGCAAGCGATTTCTATCGGTGAAATTCAAACATATCCCGAGAGTTCATAACGAGGTTGCGGATGCATTGGCCACCTTAGCATCAATGTTGCACCACCCTGAAAAAATGTATGTTGACCCTCTGCACATCCAGGTTCGTGATCAGCACGCTTATTGCAACGCAGTGGAAGAGGAAGCAGATGGCGAGCCCTGGTTTCATGATATCAAGGAGTACCTCAAAATGGGGATATATCCGGAACAGGCCACTGGAGACCAAAAAAGAGCCCTTCGGCGTCTGTCGAATGGTTTCTTCCTCGGCGGAGGAGTGTTGTACAAAAGAACCCCGTATTTGGGATTGTTAAGATGTATAGACGCCGATCAAACCACGACGATTATGGCAGAGGTACATGCTGGAGTTTGCGGGCCGCATATGAGCGGATATGTATTGGCAAGGAAGATCCTTCGAGCAGGGTATTACTGGCTCACCATGGAGCATGACTGTATCACTTTCGTGAGGAAATTCCATCAGTGTCAGATACATGGAGATCTGATTCATTCGCCGCCAACAAAGTTAGATACGATGTCAGCACCCTGGCCGTTTGTTGCATGGGGCATGGATGTCATTGGGCCTATCGAGCCGGCAGCATCCAACGGCCATAGGTGATCATTACAAACAATGGTGCAAATATTAACAGCAGCCTGATGAGAGAGGTATGCCAACAATTCAAGATTACACACCGCAATTTCACCCCATATCGTCCCAAGGCGAATGGAGCGGTTGAAGCAGCCAATAAAAACATCAAGAAGATACTGCGAAAGATGGTGGAAGGATCTAGACAATGGCACGAGAGATTACCCTTTGCTTTGTTGGGTTATCGCACTACCGTCCGGACTTCCATAGGTGCAACTCCTTATTTGTTGGTGTACGGAACTGAGGCCGTAATACCAGCGGAGATCGAAATTTCGTCCCTCCGGATTTTCGCTGAAGCCAAGATTGATGATGATGAATGGGTCAAAACTCGACTGGAATAGTTGAGCTTGATAGACGAGAAAAGATTGGCGGCAGTGTGCCATGGTCAGCTGTATCAGAAGAGAATGGCAAGGGCATATAATAAGAAAGTACGCCCCAGGAAGTTTGAAGTAGGGCAACAGGTATTGAAGCGGATCCTCCCGCATCAAGTCGAGGCAAAAGGCAAGTTCGTCCCAAATTGGCAAGGGCTTTATATCGTGACTAGAGTGTTGTCCAACGGTGCTTTGTGTTTGACGGATATCGAGGGAAGATGTGTCGACATGGCTATCAATTCTGATGCAGTCAAAAGATATTATGCGTAATTTCTTTACTTATGGTAGTTATTGGTTCGTTTGTTTGTATTTGGTATTTATTAGATAATGAAATGACGGAGGCAATTCTTTCTTCTATACAAACACTTTTTACCCTTGTTTCCCCCTTTTGACCTTAAGTTATTCTTTCATATCCCTCTTTTGGAATCACTAATGGAAAAGATAGGAAAAGAAGAAAAAAAAAAGAAAGAAAAAGAAAAATTGTAAAAGAAAATGAAAAAAAGAAGATAAAAATCACAAGAAAAACAAAACCGTTGGGAACTACGTTTGACCTGATTCCTCAAAGAGGATACGTAGGTGCCTCACGACTCGGTCATAGTGTGCATAGTGTACATAAGTGTGCATAGTAGTCACAGTGTGTGTAACGCACGTAGCTCAACATAGTGTAAAAAAATAAAATCCCCCAAGCAAGAAAACTGGGGCAGAGGTTATGTTTTAAAGTTCCAGCAAAGGTTTGATTCCAAAAGTTGTAGTGGCTCACCCGTTAGAGTTATTTCAAATTTTTGATGGCTTTTCTTTTAGCCCCACACCAAAACCAACATCGATGTCCAAAAAAGACCTCCCGATCAACCTCCAAGAGGTGCCAAGTCAGGCAAATAAAGCCGAGAATAATACACTGATCCCCGGCAAAGAAGAGGATCATAAAACTGGAAATGAATTAATAGTCCAAAGGAATCTCCAGAAGAGAGGGTCATATCGACAGCACTCCAATTCTCCGTTGAAGAAATAAAATGAGAGAGTCTTGGTGGTGAAAACCTTCGCAGGCACCACAAGGCGACGAAAGATGAGAGATATGAAACGAGAGAGTCTTATCGGTGAAAACCTTCACAGGCACCATAAGGCGCCGGGAGCTGAGAGAAAAGAGAGAGTCTCATTAGTGAAAACCCCTCGAAGGGCACTATGAGGCGACAAGACAGATCAACAAAAGGGTCCACGTTCGCAAATAAATGGACACCCATTTATCCCCAGCAAGTAAGGTCATCAGGCAAGTTGATTGATACAAATAGACTGGGTCGGGAATCTATGGTGCACGTCATGATCACAAGGACCAGTCATGTCATCCAGATAAGTTTTTCTCTTATCCTTTTTCCACCAAGTATTGGTTCAGAAAGATTTTTCTCCTTTTCTATCTTTTTCATTTTCTTTCTAAGAATTCGTTTTGAAGAAGATTTTTCAAAGTTTACTACCAGAGGCCGAAGGGGTACAGAAGCAAAATACGAAGGAGATAGGCCAAAGGCCGAGGCAATGAGACAAAAAGGCGTCAGTTGCAAAACCAAAGGACGAATTGTGCAGAAAGTTAAGGGTGATGTAAAGAGAGCGGAAAAAGACGGGTGAAGGACTTGTGGACCAAATTCTGAGAAGGTTTCCCCGCAGAATGTCGATAAGTCACGGACCCAAGTCCGAAATGGTCAGACGCCACAAGAAAGGGAAATTAATCCGATACAAGATAACCCTAACAGTCCTAAAGGTTATCCCCAGGCGATGCAATTCTATGCCTTGCAGTTCCGGGAGGAAGTAAACTCCCAAAGGGAGTGGTTTCAGGATTAAAACGGACTCCCACGACGTGTTCTGTAAAGAGAAAGCAGGAAAAGAAAAAGAAAAAACAATCCCCCAGCAAGAAGGGTATCCCCAGCAAGCGACTTTATCCACTAACCATTTATTGGAGCACAGAGAAAGGAAATGAAAAGGGAAAAATCATCCCCAAACGGGAAGGACACCGCCGCCCACCATGATTAAAACTAACTAAATCCTTTTGTCTGCTGCAGGAAAATAAAGGTTGATGATGGCAGTAGGACGCAATGCCAGAAAGGTCACCAAAACCGGGGCAGAAAATTTTCTGCCGTTGTCAAAAGATTTTCTCGGAGGAACGAGGAATTCAAATACTTTTCAGTCTTAGTTTAAATAGGCGCCCACCTGTATAACGAGAGGAATAATTTTCATGTCTTAGTTTAAATAGGCGCCCACCTGTATAACGAGAGGAATAATTTTCATGTCTTAGTTTAAATAGGCGCCCACCTGTATAACGAGAGGAATAATTTTCAGTCTTAGTTTAAATAGGCGCCCACCTGTATAACGAGAGGAATAATTTTCAGTCTTAGTTTAAATAGGCGCCCACCTGTATAACGAGAGGAATAATTTTCATGTCTTAGTTTAAATAGGCGCCCACCTGTATAACGAGAGGAATAATTTTCAGTCTTAGTTTAAATAGGCGCCCACCTGTATAACGAGAGGAATAATTTTCAGTCTTAGTTTAAATAGGCGCCCACCTGTATAACGAGAGGAATAATTTTCAGTCTTAGTTTAAATAGGCGCCCACCTGTATAACGAGAGGAATAATTTTCATGTCTTAGTTTAAATAGGCGCCCACCTGTATAACGAGAGGAATAATTTTCAGTCTTAGTTTAAATAGGCGCCCACCTGTATAACGAGAGGAATAATTTTCATGTCTTAGTTTAAATAGGCGCTCACCTGTATAATGAGAGGAATAATTTTTCAGTCTTAGTTTAAATAGGCGCCCACCTGTATAACGAGAGGAATAATTTTCATGTCTTAGTTTAAATAGGCGCCCACCTGTATAACGAGAGGAATAATTTTCAGTCTTAGTTTAAATAGGCACCCACCTGTATAACGAGAGGAATAATTTTCATGTCTTAGTTTAAATAGGCGCCCACCTGTATAACGAGAGGAATAATTTTCAGTCTTAGTTTAAATAGGCGCCCACCTGTATAACGAGAGGAATACTTTTCAGTCTTAGTTTAAATAGGCGCCCACCTGTATAACGAGAGGAATAATTTTCATGTCTTAGTTTAAATGTTTCATATTTTGAGAACAGTAACCTCACCGGAAGGCAGAAGGTTACAACAGGAATACCCAGCAGGAAACAATAAAAAAAAATCCCCAGCACCAGGAAGCAGAAGGTTGCAAACTCGAATGCATGTGTCAAAAGGAAGAAAGACGCGTCTTGAAAGAAGTGGCTTGTGAACATTAAAATTATGCCAAGCATAACAAATCTGATGAAGATAGTCGTACCCCCAGAGGAACCGCCGAAAAGCTTAATGAAGAAAGCCATGTCCCCAGCGGACCAAGCAAAATGATGAAAATTGGTACTCAGAAAAGCAAAGGGCCAGTGTCATCCCCAAATTCACGGAAGAAAAGCACCGGAGGAAACACGAGACGACAAGAAAGCAAGGCAAAAAGAACAAGTTGAAGATAGATGAGATCTTATGATCCGTAGTCTAGCCTAGCTTCTTGTTTTTCTTTTTAGCACGGTGTAACAAGGAGATCGATAAGCAATAACAGCATACAGCAGCATGTAAAAGTACACAACAGCAGCGAACATTACAGTCACACGGTAGTCCCAGCTACCAAAACTTCCCGAACTACATTGACCTGATTCCTGTTCAACCCAGGATATGTAGGAAACCTCTGAAGCGAAGGTTCGGTCAAATCTTTTCGAAAAACTGCTTCACACGGAGTACTCGAACAAGCAAAAATCGCTAACTTTATCTTTGCACGAAAACCCTTCGTGTCTTCGGGCAAAGAGGGGCAGCTGTAAGCACGTGATTTTTGCCCTATGAAAGAATTACTCCCAAATAGTTTTTGATAATTTGCATTTGTTGTGAATTTTGTGTATTGTTTGTATTTGTCTGTGCATGTTTATTTATACTTTAATTAAGAAAAACGAAAAAAAATATATATGTGTCACATGCACATTTACGATTTAATTGTGCATTTAGGAATTAATTAAACTTTAATTTGGTTTTAAGGAAAAATCACAAAAATATGCATCTTTTATTCTATTTGTTTGTCATTAAGTGATTTTATTTTATTTAAATGGTTAATGTGTGTGATAATTGTTGTTTAAATAATAATCAACATTTGTATAAGTTTTATTTTTTGATTTTATAACTTAATTTTGTTTAAATTAGAAATTAAAAGAAGGAAAAGAAAAGAGTTTAAATTGGAGAAAAATCCGGATTTGGGCTCATATTTGAGACCAAAATCAGGCCCAAATCATTTCATAACCCAGTCTGTTTCCCTGATCTCTATAGCCTCACAAAACGACGTCGTTTAAGGAATATCAGATATGGGCCGTTGATCAAACATATCTAACGGTCCAGTTCAACTCCCATTTTAAACCAAATGACGTCGTATAAGGATACTCAATCGGAGCCGTCCATCTTGTTCAATCCTACGGTCTCCAACACACCTCATTTACCCGACCCACTTAACCCCAAAGACCGACCCAGTCTCAATTTAAATCACACGACATCATTTCATCAAGTGAAAGATCTTGGTCGTTGATCACTCTTGATCCAACGACCAGGATTCGACTTCCCCGTCCCATATATAAACTTACTCACCTCTCACCCTTGCACCCCAAGCCAGACCCCCCCTTCCCTTCATCGTCCCAAACACGGACCTCCCAAACCCTAGCCGCCTCTGTGCACCTTTACCGTAAAGCCGGCGGCAAGGACGCCGGTGACCACCGCCTTAACACCCTAGATGCACCTCACCACCCTGAATCCAAATCCATCAACCGCTAAGTTCGAATCAGTCCCTAGGTTCTCGAATCTTCATTTGAAGATTCGAGCAAAACTCCGATCTACCCCAGGTTCATACCAGACACTCCCCTGACCTCCCTCGTGACCAAACCAGACTTGGTTTGGTCCGAATCTAACCAGGGAAACATAAATCCAAATCTGCCTTTAGGAACCCTAGAAATCCTGATGTCCGGTCTGTGTCCATTTGAAGCAGATGATTAGGGTCTAATGGACCTTAATCGAAGTGTTCTCAGTTGAGAACACTTTGATTAAAGTCCGTTCAACCCCAAGAAAGGTCGATTCAAATCCGAGTTAGGATTTGCTGATTTTTTCAAGACTCTAAGGTATTTTTGCTTTCCCTTTTTCTTTATCAGTTCATGTGTTTTGTTATAGTTATAGGTCTATTTGTATGGCTAAATGTCTTTAGTTGATTTGCTTTGAATTTTGACTGCCCCGTCCACTTTGCCCAAGGTTTCTGTATTTGGTCAAGCCCTTCTTCATTTTATGTGTGTTTATAAGCTGTACAATCAACTAAATTTAAATTTGATTGATTAATTAGTCCCCAGTACAACTTTGTTTAGTTAGTACAATTTGAATCACATGTTGATACTTTTGGATTTCTGATCATTGGCTTCGATTGTATGTATTACAATTAGTATAGTCGAGTCGATATACGTCGTCAATTAGTTCAGCTTGGAATGGTGATAATCTGATCCTTGTCGTTGGTTTGTCTGCTGAAATTTTGTTTGAATTCAATTAGGAACTGAGTATGTTGCCTGTGATTTGTTCAATTTGAATCAGAAAATATTTAAGGGTGTGTTATAGTTGCAGTTTATACTTTGGTTTTAAATGGATGGCATATTCACTTGGTTTAGATTGTGGGCAGCATGTGTATGGTCAGCTGTTAAGGAATTAAAATAATTTGACAGCATGTGCTGTCAGATTACATTTCTGCTGCCTATGCTTGGTTTTAGTTTAATAAATGATAAGGGATTTTAATAGTTTTGTCAGGGGAATCTCATGGGAAGGGTTTATTTTTATCTTTGAGTGGAAAGACAGCAGGAGAACATGGGAGGGGGGTTTTGAATGGTCTAACAGGCTGTTTTGAATGGGCTGATGCTAGAATAAATAGGGGGGAACACAAGCTAAAGAGGAGGGGGAAAAAAAGCTAAAAAAAGAGGGAGGAAGGGAGAAAAGAAAAAAAGAAAACAGTTTTGAAAAAACAGCTGAAGGTTCTAGGAACAGCTGAGAGGGTATTCTGATTTCCTTGCGAGATTATTACTGAAATCTGGGCTTCTGTATGCTGCTAATTTGAGCCTGGTTTTGTTGTTATTGAGTTTGTTGTTGGTTATTGGTCAAGTTGTTGTGATTAGTGAACTGCTTTTACTATTGCATCAAACATCCTGGGTTTTTCTGTTGGTCTACTACTCTGTTCTGGGATTGTTGATTGATGCCCGACCATTTGTGGGTTTATCATTGTGGGAACTGTTGTTGGTTGTTCGTGAACTAGTGGTTGTATTGTTGCTGTTTGTTGTTGTTGTGATACTGCTATGTTACTGCTGTCTGTTCGATTGTTGCTGATATCGTTCTTCTTCTTTTCATTCTTATTGTCCAGCATCCAGGTACACATTCTAATTTCACTGGTGTAATGATGAACTTGGAGCATGATTAAGAGTCTAAAGAGAATGGTTGTTTGAAATTAGTGTAGTGATTTTCATTTTCTACTGTTATAGTTTAAAGCATTCTGTATACCCTACATGTAAAGTTTGACCCCATACTTTGTAATGGATTAGTTTTCATTCTATAAGAGTTTGGTCCAGTAATTTGATGGTGTATCATAATCAAAATTAGTGGTGTATCAGTGATGTTCGATCAACAAATGGTTTCGTATAGGATCGATTAAGAAGGGTAATGTAGTAATCATGTTTGTTTTACCTTGGCTCATCAGTATATAACGCATATTTCAAAAGCATGCTAAGCAATTTGGGAAAATATATGTATAAACAACGAAATCGTGTAGGTTATATTATTGGATAAAGGTTGCCTAAAACATGTAGTAATACCACCTAAGTTAGATAAGGTCAGTTTAGTCTTTTCGCCTTTGCGTGTAGGAATAATTAACTGAACCTCATATGTGTGCCCGTCAATGAATAAGGTTGCATACGTTTAACTTCTTCATCTAAAAATAGATAATCTGCTTCGATATTATTGTGCGTCAATCTCATGTTCCAGTGTTATTAAATAATAGAATATAGAACGGGAGCAATCTCTCTTTGTATCAATTCGACTGCAATTTTCATTTGCATTAGCCGCGAACTAATAACTAATAGGTTCAATTTTTAGCATATAATTAATTAAGGGATTTCTTTTATTTTTAGAGACAAACTTAATAGAAGAAATGTAGCCGCTGTAGCTTTATCCTTAAAAATAAAAATGAGACGAACCTCGACAAATAAAAATGCACAAGCTACGGGGCCCTCTAAATGTATATATGAAAATACTTAGAATTCGGGACAGGTCGTTTAGCGAATTTTACGGCCTTCCCAAAATAATAATACGCTAGTCGCTTTAGGAGCGTATTTAATAATGTTATCTTCCTAAACTCGGGTGCACATTTATGTGACCCAAATCCCAAACTCAACAGAGTTGAAATGTAGCTCTAACCACGGGTACATTAATTGTGACGTGGTTCGAGATGTGTTTCCACGATATTGCAATTCTTGATAAAAATAACAGTAAAAGATAAAAGCGGTTAAAAGATAAAATTTGCACATAAGTTCATATTCGTATAAAAAATCAGATAATCAAGCCGAATATAACAGTTGAGCGACCGTGCTAGAACCACGGAACTCGGGAATGCCTAACACCTTCTCCCGGGTTAACAGAATTCCTTATCCGGATTTCTGCTATGCAGACTGTAATATGGAGTCATTCTTTTCCTCTATTCGGGATTAAAATTGGTGACTTGGGACACCCTAAATCTCCCAAGTGGCGACTCTGAAATAAACAAACAAATCCCGTTCGATTGTCCTTTAATTGGAAAAACTCTCTTGTACCCTCGCGGTTACGGAAAAATGAGGTGAGACACCTCTTTTCTATTCAAAAGCAATACCTTGGAATTACGTTGCTGAAGCTAGGCGAAAAGGAAAAGCAAAGATGGAGGAATCAGATGTTGCATAAGGAATGACTAGGACCGGAAGAATCTATACACCTGAACACTTGGGAGGACCAAGTAAGGATGTCACTACCAAGCAGCCTCTCATTGAAACAGGGCCAGATGACCTTTGGAGGAAAGTACAAGCAAGGGAATAATCCGTCATCGATCATTTGAACAAAACCCCAGCTCAGATATCTATACTATCACTGTTGCAAAATTCAGAGGCGCACAAGAATGCTTTGATGAAGGTGTTGAGCGAAGCTTACGTACCCAACACTATCACCTGCAGAGAGATGGCCAACATAGTAGGGCAGGTGCTGGAAAGTCATAAGATAATCTTCCACGAGGATGAGCTACATCCTGAAGGGTTGAATCATAACCAAGCATTACATATCACGGTACAATTTGAATACAAATTCATTGCCATAGTTCTGATTGATGGAGGTTCAAGCCTCAACATTTGTCCATTTGATACTCTGAAAAGATTAGGTAAAGATTTCCATGAAATACGGGCAGGAAGCATGAACGTGAAAACCTTCGATGGGTCTCAAAGTGCCACGACTGGTGAGATTAATCTTTGTCTGCAGATGGGGCCATCTTGGTTCGACGTTGAATTCCAAGTGCTTGACATATCAACTTCATACAATCTTCTGTTGGGCCAACCATGGATATATGTTATTGGGTTTGTGTCTTCCACACTACACCAAGCCGTGAAATTCAAATGGAACCATTAGGAGGTGATCATTCATGGGGACGGGAGTAACCCCATTTACACCAGTCAAACCATCCCGGTTATCGAGAACAGAAGAAGGCTAGAAGGGGAAACATATTATCACATCGAACATATCAATTCCGTTGAGAAAGACAAATGGTGGAATAACAAAGTAGAAAACATATTGGCATGGTCTGGGTATGAACCCGGCAAAGGGCTTGGGAATAATCTCCAAGGCATTACCAAACCAATACAGTTGAAACGTCATGGTAGTACTTTCGGGCTTGGATACCAGTATACATGGCAAGAGTATGATGATTGGTTGCCTCCATGTCATGGACCTTATTACCCTCTCGAGCAACCAATGCCACATTTGGGTCAGACTTTTCACCAAGCTAGTACAATATAGGGAACTGCAGAAGAAGAAGAAGCATTAGTTGGGCTGAGGAATATGTTCTTGGAGGACGAAGACATGGATTGCAGTGAAATAATTTAGGAGGAAGAGTAAGAAGGCCTCGCTATTCAGACTGTGGAGAAGGGAGCTGTTCATAGGAACTGGACTGCCACACCATCCCGGGCCCGCCGAGTCCCTGGGTAGCTTGGCAGATTTTATATCTATAGCCATTCTAGGCATCTAAGATTTGTAGTAATTTTGTTTTAAAGACTTGCTTGTTTCAAAATAAATGATAGATTCATCGAGTCATACTTGTTTAGATGTTTTTAGTTTTAATCAAATGCATTGCTCTTTATTATTCATTATTATCTTTCACATTTTTTCTTTATACAGTGTTATTATTACTTTTCCTGATGAACCGGCGATTGTGACATATAATGAGGCAACACAATATGAGGATAGTGACTCAGATAAAGAAGATGAAATACCTGAGATAATTGTTAGGGAGTTTGAGAACTTTGAGAATAAGCCTAAGTCCGATCTGGACGAAACTGAAGCAAATTTGGGGGATGCCGAGACCGTAAAGGAGACTCGTATCAGCATTCACTTATCACCGATAGAGAAAGGGGAGTGCATTTGTTTCTTAAAGGAGTATGAGGAAATCTTTGCATGGTCATATGATGACATGACCGGTTTGAGCATGTCCATAGTGGCTCACAAGTTGCCTACTAATCCCATGTGTCCGCCAGTGAAGCATAAACTCAAAAAATTCAAACCAGATATGAGCCTGAAATCAAGGATGAAGTTACTAAGCAGATCAAAACCAAAGTCCTCAGGGTGGTTGAGTACCTAACCTGGTTAGCCAACATTGTACCAGTTCCGAAGAAAGATGGGAAAGTCAGAGTGTGTTGACTATCGAGACTTAAATAGAGCGAGTTCCAAAGACGACTTCCCACTACCAAATATACACATCCCGATCGACAATTGCGCCAAGAATGAACTCCAATCCTTTGTAGATTATTTTGCGGGTTATCACTAGATCTGGATGGAAGAAGAGGACACAGAGAAAATAGCTATATTATACCATAGGTGGTATACTGTTACAAAATGATGTCATTTGGTCTAAAGAATGTTGGGGCTACTTACATGAGAGTCATGAAAACCATCTTCCATGATATGATACACAAAGAAATAGAGGTGTATGTGGACGACGTCATTATCAAATCCAAGAGGGTCGCGGATCACATAGCGGACTTGAGAAAGTTCTTTGACGGGTTAATAAGGTACAACTTAAAACTGAACCCCGCAAAGTTTGCATTCGGGGTTCCCATAGGAAAGTTACTAGGATTCATTGTCAGTCATCGAGGGATCGAGCTGGACCCGTCTAAGGTTAAGGCTATTCAGGAGTTACCGCCGCCTAGGAGCAAAAAGGACGTGATGAGTTTTCTAGGACGTCTCAACTATATCAGTCGCTTCATAGCACAGTCCACAGTCATATGTGAACTCATCTTCAAGATGCTGAGGAAAGATGTCAAAACAAGCTGAACCGAGGATTGTCAGAAAGCTTTCGACAAAATCAAGGAGTACCTATCCATGCCACCGGTCTTGGTCCCGCCAAAGCCAGGAAGGACTTTTCTACTCTATCTTTCTGTATTGGATGGATCCTTCAGATGTGTTCTGGGACAACATGATGAGACGGGGAGAAAAGAGCATGCCATATACTACTTAAGTAAGAAATTCACACCTTATGAAGCACGATACTCTCTGCTGGAACGCACTTGCTGTGCTTTGACCTGGACGGCCCAAAAATTGAGGCATTACTTATGTGCCTATACCACATACCTCATATCCATGATGGACCCTCTAAAGTACATATTTCAAAAACACATGCCAACTGGGAAGTTAACCAAATGGCAGATACTATTAAGTGAGTTCGATATCGTCTATGTAACTCAAAAGGCAGTCAAAGGACAAGCATTGGCAGTCCATCTTGCTAAAAATTCGGTGGGAGGAGAATACGAACCCTTAAAAACGTATTTTCCTGATGAAGAAGTGTCATTCGTAGAAGAGGACATTACTGAAGTATACGATGGCTGGAGGATATTCTTTGATGGAGCTGCAAATTTCAAAGGAGTGGGCATTGGAGCGGTTTTGGTATCAAAAACAGGTCAACATTATCTGGTATCTGCTAAACTCAGATTTCCCTACACCAACAACATGGCAGAATATGAAGCCTGCATACTAGGGTTCAACATGGCAATCGACATGAATATTCAGGAGCTACTGGTAATCGGTGATTTAGATTTGCTTGTGCACCAGGTACAAAGAGAGTGGGCCACCAAGAATTCCAAGATATTGCCATATCTGCACCATTTATAGGAATTGAGAAAAAGGTTCACGAAGATAGAGTTTCGGCATGTGCCCAGAATTCAGAATGAGTTTGCCGATGCATTGGCCACTTTGTCATCCATGATACAGCATCCAGACAAGAATTTCATTAATCTCATCCTAGTGAGAATTCATAATCAGTCGGCGTAGTGTGCCCATGTTGAAGAAGAAACGGATGGAAAACCTTGGTTCTATGACATCAAGGTATATTTGGCGAAGGGAGAATACCCAGAGCATGCAAACCATACTCAGAAACGCACACTCCGGAGATTGTCCAACCATTTCTTCTATAGCAGGGGAAACTTGTACAGAAGAACTCCTGATTTGGGATCGCTAAGATGCGTCGATGAAAGAAGCTTCTAAGCTACTTCAGGAGATACATACGGGGACCTGCGGCCCACATATGAATGGTTTTGTCTTGGCCAAGAAGATACTTAAGGCCAGTTACTTTTGGATGACTATGGAGACAGATTGTTGTTGATACCCAATTTTTCTCTATATATTTTTAATATACATAAATACTTTCAAAATAGCATATATTTGCATATATAAGCATGCACAAGATTTTTATAATTTTTCTATAATTTTAAAGATTTTAAATTGATTTACTTCATCCCCTTTTACTCATAAAATCGCCGATAATTACCCCTCATATTATTATTGTGGTAATTTAGTCATATAAATTTTATATTTATGCCAAAATATTGTTAGAATATTTTTAATGCATTTTTATAATTGCATTTTGCATTTTTAAAGCTAATTTGCATATAATTGCAATATTAGCCTTATTAATGTATAATTACATTTATATGCATAAAACCAACCTTTTATATTTTTAAAATGTTGAATATCTATTTTAAATAATTTTACTACATGAAGGTATTTTTTAGAAATTATCTATTATTTATTATAAATAATATGGGGATAAATTATCTATTTAAAATCTAGCCAAATTACATTTTAATTTTAGCCTTAATTGAACCCAACACCCCAGCCCAATTTTGGATTAAATAATTCGACCCAAACCCTAATCTTGCCTTTTTTATTCCAAACGACCCCCCAACCCTAACCATTTTTCCAAATCCGTCGCTCTAAGATCCTCTCTTCTCTCAGTAACTCTTAACCAAACCCTAGCCCTTCAACTGCCAACCTCTCTTCTCCGATCATCTCCGGTGACCTCTCATCGTTTCCTAAGCCTCCAATGGCTTCTCTCATGTCACGCATGCCTTCTCTAAGGTCTTCAAGGGCCCAGGTCCATGCCAAATTGCATCTAGGGTTCGTCACTTGTCTTTTCTTGGCTACTCTAGTGTGATTTTGAGCAAAATCATGTTGTATCTATTACGATCCTTGGGATTCTAGACAGGTTCTTTCATCTCTCTATGGGTTTCTTCTGAAACCCTAATTTCTTCCTATATTTATTAGATCTGTACAGATCTAAGACGATTTGAGTTTGTTTCTTTAATGTTTTACACTGTCCTTGGAACTCTTTTACAAGAATCGTTGATTTCAAGTGTTTTTCACCTTCTTCTAAAAAATTAGGGTTTCAGAACTTCTTTTAAAATTTTGTTTAACTGATTCTTTGTGTTTAAACTTCTATTTCTTGCATATTTTTGACTGATTCGATGATTTTACTACCTCTTCAACTCGTCTATGTTGAAAGTCCTAATTTTCTAGGTTTCTTCATTTGGTTCTGTGTATTAGCATGACTGATCGTTTCTTGTTTGAGTTTCTGTGACTATCTTGCCTTGAATATGTTCCTACTGAGTTTTTAGCCTAACTTTCACTTCTATGTGCTTTTGTCCATCTTGACTGTTCAATACTTGCTTCTTCCCATCAATGCTATTTAACTTTCGTGTTTTCTATGTCTGGTTGTTCTTATCTTACTCTATTTATATGCTGAACACTGAATCATGACTTTCTCTTTGATTGATTCTGGATTCCCTATTTCATGGTTTGATTGGAAGACCTTCCTTTAAACCTTTGATTCCTACTCTTTCTATTCAAATTGATTGATTTGCTTACCTTGTTTGCATTAGTATTTTATTCCTACTAATTATCTCCTTAACTAGAGTTTTCTGCACTTAGCCCTAATTGTTTACCCTATACTTACTGAATTTGAAATCTTTCCTTATTGGTCATACATTGATTTCTTTCCTTATTTGTTACCTGTTCTTACTGTTTGAACAGATTCCCTTAACTTATAGGAATACTTGTACTTATTTTGCTCTAATTGGTTCTAAGTTCCATAATTCCTATACTATTATGATTCTTGCCTTATTTTACCTAGTTTCGAACTAATATATATACCTACTTTCTCATTGACACAAATACGAATACATTGGTTCAAAAACTCTCTCTTTCACACTAAAAGCTTTCTGCTCTCTTTTGTGTTACTTACTACTGTCTAAAGTCAGCCGGATGCAAGCCAAGGCTAACTATTGGTTTCTCTTTCACTTTGTGCTTACTATCCCCTTACTGGTATATTCCAATTTTAATTCAAGTCCCAAAACAATATTCTTCTCCTATTATTTGTCATGTTTCTAATATGCTTCTATCTATGATTTTGTTGTTCAACCTGCAATTAACATGTATACTTCACTGTCTTCTTTGTTGCATGTTATATACCTCTCAGGATCCCCTTCTAGTATGACCCAATATGACTATGTTTCCCTGATCCATGTCATACACCTTCCTGTATGAAGTAATTGGCTATCCTAAGCCTATTGATTTTGTATTAACTCTACAGTTCATGTTATACTTTAAAGCCTTGACCCCTTTTAAAGCTCCTCTGATTTTATACCTATGTGCATCTATGCTTACTATGTGCCCTATGCCTACCCCAAACCCCCATTACCCCTAAGTGGATGTGTGCACATGTTCGACTCCATGTATTGAAGTGTTGATGAACCTCTTTCTGGTTCTGTATTTGGTTTGGCTGATTGTTAGTCACCTTACCTTTTTAAATTGTCTTATTTAGTAACTCCCTATGTGTTTTCTTACAAAACTATTTCAATCAAATCTCTTTTTAACACTGTTTTCCCACTAAAACTTTTCAAATTGTGTCAAGCACCCTCACTCTACTCCTAAGTCACTAGGTTCTGCCCCCTCAAGTGTGTATACTGCCTTGGGATCCTCTGGAGAACCCTCTAAACTCTAGTACACTGAGGTTGGCCCTTCCACATTACACTTACTCAATTTGGTTACAAAGTCTAGGTATGAACATTACCCGGGATCCTTGAGATCCTTAGGAAACTCTGACGCACCTAGACAATGATATTGTCTATGAAATTGGCATTGAGGCTATTGGAGGTCTTAGGAAATCATTTGGCCCTACTTCAGGCTCCCTATAGTGTAACTTCTTCTTTTCTTTTTGTCTATTCATGTAATTCATCTAACTGGTTTGTAATAATTTATAAACGAATATTGGGGTGACTAGTGAAAAAGGGTGGGTAGTTCATATTTGTGGGGTAAATGGGTAGAAACCATGACTATAGGATGTTATATTTGTTATGTTTGCCTTACCATGTTAGAAATCATGCCTACAGGTTTCAAGTGGTTCCAATAATAGAAATAATGTTTATAGGTCCTAAAATCAACTTCACAAATAGATACCATGCCTATAGGATATAATCTAGTTCAACTTCTATTATAACGAGTGTTTACATGTGTTTTCATTTGTTATCATGCCTACAAGTTTCTAACATCAGCTCTTAAATAATTAGATGCCATGCCTATAGGAAACAACATTAGAAACTTTGTCTAGATCTAAAATCAGTTTAGTTTAAATAAGTCAATCCAGTTCTTGAGTAGTTTGCTTCGAAGTTGGTCTAATTAATGGTTTGTTTTCCTGAAATTAATTCTCTCAAAATACTGCTTTAATTCACTATTAGAAAGCATGCCTATAGGGATTCAAGAGTCAGTTTTCAAATCTGCCCATTATTTTACTATGTCAAGCGTAGTTATCATGTTCTTAGAACACCGCTATTCAGCGTGTAGGCAAACCTATAGGACGTTTTCAAATCCTACCACTCTGAAACTGTTTCTGCTACTTAAAGTTGTTTTGATTTTAAAATCAATAGCAAATGGATAGGGCCATTATTTTTGAGTTTACAAAAATAAAAACTGCATATCTCATCTGTTCTGATATTCGCCTCGACATCATGTCTTAGGATACTGTTTAACAATATTACCCTTATTTGTGTTTGAGTCGTATTGTTTACATGCATTATCTGTGGAGGTGAACTTGAGCCTCTAATTGCTTCTTTTCTACCTTATGTGCTAAGGTCCTATTTTTTCTTGCATGTCACCTTAGAATTTATTCCTTTTAAGCACCTTAGGGGTCGTCTAGAACTATCCAGATTTAGAGGTCCTAAAATACCTCCAGGGCCACAAGGAAGGGATGGGTAGTGCACGCGTAGGCATCGTCAAGTTTACTAGCACGCATTAGGATAAGACCACGGGGTGGGAAAGGTAGATATGGGATATGATGACTACGCGCTAATGTCACGTGTAGCCTGATAACGCCCAACTATGTTTTTTAAAAGACAAAGCGATCGCTACAAATATAATCCGATTTTAAGTCCGGAATCGAATCCTCAGGGAACTAACTTATCTATTACACTTTTCGGCAATGTTATTATCAACTCAATCAATTTCTAGATGCAAGATTTTTGATCAATAAAGACTGGGTTCTTTTGTTTAACTACTTCAACTACTATTAAAAACAACAATAAGCTAAAACAAAGATAATTCAATGGTAAAAAGGTCTAGGGCAGTGATTTCCCCAATTGCTAGTTTAGGTCTTGACTCTTCCGCTATAATTTCGCCATAATACTCTATGAGGATTAAGAGTTATGGGCTATCGTAATTATCTCTTGATCAACTACAATAATTTACTAGAGCATTCTCTCGAACTACTCTAGCTGACTATGGGTATGCAACTCTAAATTATCCCACCAAAGTTTTGTTATCTCTAAACCCACTTTTAAGTTCAAGTAATAAATCTCTTCAATTACCCAAAAGTGGTGTTGTTCAATAGCTATCTAACCTAATATTATTTCTCAAGCAATATGAGGTAATTAGACATGATTAATCAAGGGCCAATTCAATTAATCACCATACAAAACGTAGTTTAACAATCATATCGTAAATCCGGCTCGATTATAACAACTTGAGTCAACACTTCAACCAACAATTGGTTCCATCAACCCTAGATAAGTGTTTAGCTACTCATAACAAAATAAGAGAGAACTATTAAATTATTCATAATATAAAATTGCAAGAATTAAAAGGAGATAGAAAAACTCTAATGTTTGGTTGATCTTCTCACTCGTGTTCTTCCTTCAAAAGTAGTCTAAAATTAGCCTCTCTCTTCATTTGTGCGAGTTTCTAAAGCTTATAAGGGTTTTACAAAAGTTTTCCCGAAATTACACCTTGGTCCACAACTTCCAGCAGAGTGAACAGTTCACCGCGGTCGCGGCCAACCGCGTTCGACCGTGGTGAACGCTGAGCTTTCTGCCTCCCTTCATTAATCTGTCGCGGTTTGCCGCGGTGCCACCACGGTCGCGGTGGCCTTCTTGCCCAAACCATTTATGCTTCTTTGTGTTCGGGTACTTCTCGAGTGGGCATTTTTCTTCACATTATCTCCTCCAAAACACTCCATGTTGCTTCCTCTCATATAATATTCCCTGCTAAACAAAACAACACTATTTAGAGCATTTTGTTGGCAATTTATCTATAAAACAACAACAAAATATGGTCATATTAAGGTGTAAATATCAACTATATAGCCTATTATCATAGCCCCACACTTAAATCATTGCTAGTCCTCGAGCAATCCACCACACTCCATCAAGATTTCTTCCCTAAGCTTCTCCTTTAACAACTAACACCATGAACATTTTACAAAAATTTGCACCTAGTAGTGAACAACCTTTACCTCAAGAGTCAAGCCTTTTGTACCATGCACATCCGCACTTACTCAAACCACTCTATACAAGAGTCAAGACTTACCTTTCCTTTGTGAATCACATGCCCTCACATCACACAAGAGAGTAGTTCCACATATAACGATAATTAAAACAAGTAGGAACTAAGATAGACAGAATTCGCTCACTCTCAGAAAGAACGTTCACATGCCACAAAGATGCACCATAGGCTTGCCCATAGTGTAATACTTTACTAATTGAGCTCATTCAGTCTAAGATCAATAGGACTTTACTTGGTTGTAGTGTAGGCTAAGGGATAGGTAGGATATATTTAGATATAGTGACTAACCTCCCTAAGAACTTTTTAATACAATTAAATTAACTTAAAGATCATAGTTGTGCCAACCAGCACTCCACCTCATTTGTTTAAAACATCTCCTTCCATTAGGTACAATTTGTACAAGCCACCACTTCTTAACCATTGTGAATATTATCTTTTTTTTCGTGGTGCTTTTTCTTTTATGCTTCAAATTCTACCTCTTTTCTCTATCTCAATGGTTCCACTCAAAAACCAAACCACCACCCCAAATTTTTACTTTTGCATATTTCCATTACCGTTCAAGTGCTTATTGGGAGGTAAAAGGGTTCAAACGGCCAGCTATTCAAATAATTGGGTAAGGTTCGCAATGTGGTTGCCAAAGAAGTAGGTGTATAGGCTCAACGGGGTTAACTACGATGTATTGCATTCAGGTGGGTCACTTTATATATCTGGCTTAACAAAGAATGCCTATATCACTTCTAAAACTGAAAGAAACTACTATTTCGCTTTGCAAACACACAGGGCAAACTGAAAGAAACTACTATTTGAACTCTAGTGTCTATCGTGTTCAGGTGTAAAAAAATCGTTTTTCGCTCGTGGCCCATTAATCCTAACCTAAAACTAAAAAGATCAAAAACAAAAACTACCTATACCCGGTTCAAGCTAAACCCTTGGAAAAGAACTATAGCCCAAAGAAAAACCAAGGGGGAGTTACTACATTACCTAAAAATAAAATTAAAAAATCTTTTTGGTCTTTTCTCTAGACTACTTCCCTCAAGAAAATTGTCTAACGGATCCGTCATCAGGAAGAGTCTCCATATTCCACTTTTTTTTTTCGACTTAGTCCCTCAAGAACCCCGCCGAAAGAGATCCGTCGTCGGGACAAGTCACTTACTATTTTAGCTTTCCTAATGAACTATTACTCTACATCAAAACAATCAAAGCAAGGCAAAACAAGCAAAATCAAACAGTCAATTATTACAATTAGAAACATACAATGAAGCATCCCTACCCCACACATAAAATGAAGACATGTCCTCATGGCTCAAAATTTAAAGAACAGTGAGGTTAAGGAACTTTCCTGAGGCTCACTCCTGAACGAAGACAGTGTTTGGGTTCACGTTGCATGCACGTCCTAGCGCTCTCAACCAGTCCAAGAATTTCTTCTCCGATTTCACTTGCCTCTCGGCCACCGCATCAACAGGGACACCCAAATCAGTGATTGAGGTATGCAACCCAGCCATATCCTACTCCAAAGCTATCATACGGGTACTCCGGTGTGGCTGTGATGGGCCTGCCACATCAACTCTTGGAGGAGGGGGAACCTCAGCTGCCTCAGCATTATCATCATCATCATCAGCCGAATCATCATCAGAGTCATCAACATTCACCACCGGCTCTCGTCCAATTCCAATTTTTCTCGCCCCGAATGGGGCTTTTAGTGGCAATCTCCCATCAAGCCGAGGGTCTTCAGGGACTCGAGCAATACGGCACAACTGGGTGACCAGCGAAGGGAAGTAGTGGCCCTTGGTTAGCTTAGGTGATCGAATGAACATCGCTTCATGAATGAGTCGGGCCACATCAAAATCACTATGGGACATAAAATAGTAGATTGTGGATGCCCGTGGTAGATTAACATCTGTCGTGTTGCTGGATGGCAACAATCGTCTGTTGACAATGGTAAGCCAACACTTGGCCTCCCAATTCAGACAGTGGGAGTTGAGAGTAATCATGTGCTTGATCCATAGGTGTTCTCCGTCCGGCACACATAAAGTATCAAGAAGAGTGCCCCACAAAGCCCGTGTTCTGCTAAAAGTACGACAAGGATCAAAGTCACCCCGAAACACAGGCAGCATGTATACCCTGCGGATGGCGTCAAGGGATGCATTTATCGGGGTATTGCGCACCATCACAACCCCATTCTCATGTTCTGGCAGGTTTGCATAGAACTCCCTTACTAATTGAACATTATCCTTCTCTAGTACCTCGAAGAAGATGTCCAGCTGACACCGCTGTATCTCATTCAACATATTGGGGCATTCCACCTCCAAAGCCATTCGATCAATGTGTACCTCTGGTTGTAACTTCTTAGCTGATTTTTGGTTGTACCTATTCTCCATTGCGCTGGAGACAAACCGAGTGCTATCGAACTGAGGTGCACTGGCTTGGCTCCTAGATCGTGAGGAGCTTCCCGGTCCACTGATGGACGGTCCGGTGTTTCGTCTCTTCCTGGAGGAGCTCATTGTACCTGTCATACAACGAAACGCCTATTAGTGAGTGCGCAAAATATGTGACTATGGATGGTTACTCAGACTTCACCATACCCATGTCACAATAGCTCCTTATATCCCCATTAGGGCAATTTCCCAAACACCTAGTGAGCAAGGCACTACCCAAACACATCTAGCCCTCATGGGCACATCCAAGCTCTTCCCCAATCAAGTAAACTACCACACCAACACACCCCACACTTACTTCATTCAATCACCCACCAATAACACCGTTCAAACATGCAATTCACAACCCCTTCACCAAGAAAACCTAAAAACAAAATGGAAAAGAAAAAACAAGAAGAAAAGGAGTATACCAACAATTACATCTCAACACAACATAAAATTACATAAACTACAACATAATACAACACAATGACAAAGAAAAGAGAGAGAAGAGTTAGAACCTTACCTTAAGGGGGGAAGGAGAAGAGGAATTGGAGATGTGGGTGGTGTGATTGAAGGAGAAGAAGCAGAAGAGAGGAATTGGGTAGGTTAGGGTTTAGAGAGAGAGAAATTGGGAATATGGGGGAGGGGGGCGTGTTTTGGATTTAAGAGGGGGGTTTGGGTTGTAAAATTAAAAGAGGAATAAAAGAATTAAGAAAACGGGAAAAAAATTAAAATTACCTGGACCGACCGCGGTCGACCGCAGTCCACCGGGGCCGCGGTGGATTTCAAAATCTGAGGCAGAAAGTTTACGCCTCACCACGGTTTACCGCGGTCGCGGTGCTGGGTGTTTTTTTAAAAGTTACATGAACAGCTAATCAATACACTCGTAGGTTGCCTCCCACGCAGCGCCTGATTTAACGTCGCGGCACAACGCCAGCATTTGACCATCACTCCTCATCCGTGTACTGGGGCTTTATCAAAGTGATTACCACTCTATTCCCTTTTTCATCAAACATGCCAAGGTAATGTTTCAACCTTTGCCCATTTACTGTGAACTTGTTTGTCCCATCTTCTGATTCAATCTCTACAGCTCCACTTAAGAACAATTGCACCACTTTGAAGGGTCCTGACCATCGGGACTTTAACTTACCTAGGAACAATCTCAATCTCAAGTTGTATAACAACACTCGATCTCCGGGTTTGAAGTTTCGATCCAAGATGTGCTTATCATGCATTAATTTTATCATTTCTTTGTATAATCTAGCACTCTCAAAGGCCTGGAACCTGAATTCCTCGAGCTCATGTAATCTCGTGACTCTGTTAGTGCATGTTGTCTCCGTGTCTAAGTTCAATTGCCGCAATGCCCAAAGTACTTTATGCTCTAGCTCAACTGGGAGGTGGCATGCCTTACCAAACACCAACCTATACGGTGACATCCCAATTGGGGTTTTGAAGGCTGTGCGGTATGCCCACAATACATCATCCAATTTCCTTGCTCAGTCAGTCCTTGTTGCATTCACTGTATTTGTGAGGACACTTTTAATATCCCTGTTGGACACTTCAACTTGCCCGCTCGATTGTGGGTGGTACAGGGTAGTCACTTTATGACGAACTCCATATTTTTCCAATAGCTGTGCGAATGCTCTATTGCAGAAATGGGTTCCGCCATCACTGAGTATAGCTCTTGGGTACCAAAACGCGTGAAAATATTCTTCTTTAGAAAGCCTAGTACCCCCTTAGCATCATTGGTCGGGAGAGCCACTATTTCGACCCACTTGGAGACATAGTCAACTGCTACCAATATGTACTCGTTACCATACGAGCTGATGAATGGCCCCATGAAGTCAATCCCCCACATGTCAAAAATCTCCACCTCTTGGATTGTGGTCATTGGCATCTCGTGTCTACGAGATATGTTGCCAGTTCTTTGGCATTCATCGTAGCTTTTAACCCAAGCATGAGCATCCTTGAACAGAGTAGGCCAGTACAAGCCTGACTCCAACACCTTAGCTGCTGTCTGAATCCCTCCAAAGTGTCCACCATATGGTGAAGCATGGCAAGCCTGCAAAATAGAATGTTGGTCTTTCTCGGGGATACACCGCCGGATCATGTTATCTATACACATTTTAAACAATAAAGGTTCATCCCAATAATAATATCGACAATCACGAAAGAACATTTTCTTTTGAATTGAAGAGAGTTCATAAGGTACAATACCACTTGCTAAATAATTAGCAATATCAACATACCAAGGTGTCTCCTCTATTGTCATTGCCCGTAATTGTTCATCCGGGAATGTCTCTGTTATATCCTAAACCTCTACCTTCTTTTCAGCTCCTTCCAACCTTGAGAGGGGGTCAACTACTTGGTTCTCTGTCCCTTTTTGGTCACGTATTTCCAGATCAAATTCTTATAACAGAAGAACCCAGTGAATCAAGCGTGGCTTTGACTCCTTCTTTTCTATCAGGTATCTAATTGTTGCATGGTCAGTGTAAACAATAACTTTCGAGCCAATCAAATATGACCTGAATTTATCAAATGCAAAAACAACATCCAACATATCCTTTTCCGTCATAGTGTAATTGAGTTGTGCACCGCTCAGCGTTCTGCTTGCATAATAAATTGGGTGCATCAGTTTACCGTGTCGCTGCCCCAAGACTGCTCCTATGGCGTAGTCACTAGCATCGCACATGAGCTCAAATGGTTGCTCCTAGTTGGGTGCAACAATGATGGGTGAAGTCACCAATATCTTCTTCAGTTCCTCAAATGCCAACCTGCATTCATTAGAAAACACAAAGGGGTGATCCTTTTCAAGGAGTTTGCATAATGGGTTAGCAATTTTGGAGAAATCTTTGATGAATCGCCTGTAGAACCCAGCGTGCCCAAGGAAACTTCTCACCGGCTTGACCGAAGTGGGCAGTGGTAGTTTTTCAATCACGTCAACCTTGGCATGGTCGACCTCAATTCCCTTACTGGGCACTCAATGTCCCAAGACTATCCCTTCTTGTACCATAAAATGGCACTTTTCCCAGTTCAATACTAAATTTGTCTCCACACATCTTTTAAGCACTCTTCTTAAGTTGTGAAGACAGTCCTCGAATGAATCTCCCACCACGGAGAAATCATCCATAAAGACCTCCATAATATCCTCCACCATGTTTGTGAAAATGGCTAACATGCACCGTTGAAATGTCACAGGTGCATTGCAAAGCCCAAAAGGCATTCTCCGAAAGGCGAAGATGACATATGGACAAGTGAAGGATGTTTTCTCTCTATCTTCGGGGGCTATTGATATCTGATTGTACCCCGAATAACCATCCAAGAAACAGAAGTACGAGCGCCCGGCCAGCCTGTCCAACATTTGGTCAATGAAAGGCAAGGGGAAGTGGTTTTTCCGGGTGGTTGTGTTCAATTTTCGGTAATCCATGCAAATCTACCATCCCTTGACTGTACAAGTTGAGATCAACTCATTGTTCTCATTTTGCACAACAGTCATTCCTCCCTTTTTCGGCGCACATTGGACAGGGCTGACCCAATTGCTATCAGAGATGGGGAAGATGATTCCCGCATCTAACCATTTGATCACTTCCTTCTTTACTACCTCCTTCATGTTCGGGTTCAGCCTTCGTTGATGTTCTCTGGAAGGTTTGTGCCCTTCTTCCAAGAGAATCTTGTACATACAGAAGGCTGGGCTGATACCCTTTATGTCTTCCATAGTCCAGCCAATGGCAGTCTTGCTTTCCTGCAGTACCTGTAAGAGTTGTTCTACCTACACATCTAACAAACTGGATGATATAATAATAGGCAACGTAGAATCGGGGCCTAAGAAAATGTACCTGAGGTGAGCTGGGAGTGGCTTCAGCTCCAACTTGGGTGGTTCCTCTATCGATGGTTTTGCTGGAGGTGTAGCCCTTTTTTCTAACTCAAGGGACTCGAACTGAGATTCCCTTTTCCAAAATCCTTGGCCTTCAAGTGCGATGACCCACTCAGCCAACCTTTCACCATCCATTTCTTCTAAATTTATCAGACATGCCTCCAATGGATCTTTAGCAGTCAGGGTCACATCCTCTTCTTGCAGGATCACATCCACTACCTTCACTAGAGAGCAATTCGCATATTCATTGGGTCTCATCATAGATTGATGAACATTGAATATGACTTCTTCATCGTTCAGTCTCATTTTTAATTCCCTGGTCTCACAATCGATCAGGGCTCTCCTAGTGGCCAAAAATGGCCTACCTAAAATGATAGGTATCTCCTCATCTACCTGATAATCCAGAATAACAAAGTCTGCAGGGAACACGAACTTCCCCACTTGCACCAATACATCATCAAGAATCCCAGTAGGTCTTTTTACCGTGCGGTCAGCCAGTTGCAATAGCATCGAAGTCGGTCTAGCTCTGCCAATGCTCAGTTTGGTATATACAGCCAGAGGCATCAAATTCATGTTGTCTCCCAAATCACATAATGCCTTTGCAAAGGCGTAACTCCCAATCGTGCACGGAATAGTGAAGCTACCTGGGTCGGACATCTTTTGAGCCATCGGTCTGGTCACTACAGCGCTGCAGGTCTGCGTCAGAGTTATTGTGGATAGATCCTAAAAATCAAACTTTCGTGACATTAGGTCTTTCATCATCTTTGCATAACCTGGCATCTCCCTCAAGTCATCCATCAAAGGAATATTCAACTGAATTTGATGCAGCATCTCCATAAATTTCTTGTATTGATCTTCCTTCTTTTGTTTTACCAGTCTCTAAGGAAATGGTGCAGGTATCACCCTTTGTGCACTGCTTGCTGGCTTCTCTCTGTTGGGGTTCTGTGGCACAATAGGCACCACATATTCTGTAGCTTGTTCATTTACCTTAGCCTTACCCTTTTCATCTTGACCCTGTTCAACTACCATTTCAGTCAGATTTGTTGGTTCATCTACCTCTAGTGGAATTGGAGTGGCTGGCGTAGTCTCCTTGCTGGCTTGTGCAACCTCCTGCTCTTTGTCTAGATCTCTCCCATTCCGAAGTTACTGCCATTAGCTGATTCGGGTTTTGCTCCTTAGGGTTAATATTTGTATTCACTGGCAATGTCCTCTGGGGCAATTGTTTAAAGCCATAGACAACTGCCCCAACTGAGTTTCATTGTTCTTTATAGCTGAATCATGTACTGCCAACTTTTCTTGCATCTTACCATTTGTCCCAATGAGTTGCTGGAGCATCCCCCTGATCTCTACCATGTTGTTATCTTGCTGCTGAGGAGGTGGCTGATATGCCAACTATTGTTGGTTCTGCTGTGGGTAGCCTTGATGTCTCTGGTGGTATGGCACCATTTGGCCTTGAGCTTGCATGCCCCCAGGCTGAGGCATGTTGGGTCTGTATTGCTTATTTGGTGCCGGTCTCCACTGTTGTCATCCTTGTCTCTGACCCCCAAAGTTGTTAATATAATTCATATCTTCCGTTGCCCCTTGATTTTCACCTTCTCCGCTCCATGAACATACATAAGACTGATTAACACAGGGTGTACACAGTCCTCCATTTGTCGTGACAACAATATGCACCTATTTGGTACCCATCTCTTCTATCTTCTTTGTCAAAATACTCATCTGAGTCAGAAGTGTGGCCATGTTCACTGCCTGCAAATTATTTGGGTCAAGAGACATTGAATGCACTATGGGTGCCAGTGTTGTACCTCTAGTCATCCACCCCGAATTCTGGGACATTTTGTCAAGAAGGACTTTGCACTCGGTGAATGTTTTACTCAAAAATGCACCTCCAGCTGAAGCAACCACATTGGCCTTTAGATTGTTAGCTAATCCCATTTAGAATCTCTGGCCAAGCATTTGGTCTGGAATGCCATGGTGAGGGCACTTAACCAGCATCCCTTTAAATCTTTCCCAAGTTTCTTGCAAGGTCTTAGTCGGCTGCTGCTTATACTACAATATTTCATCAATCTGCCTTGCAGTCTTGTTGGGTGGGTAGAACTTATTCAAAAACTGTTTTACTAATTCCTCCCAGGTGACAATGGAATTGATTGGGAGCGAATTCAACCAAGTCTGAGCTTCCCCAATCATAGAGAACGGGAACAGTAATAGGTTGATAGCTTCTGGGGTCACATTTGGCGCCTTTGAGTCACACAAATTGACAGAAAATTTTTCAAATGTTGCTAGGGGTCTTCAATGTGTGACCCGGAGAACAATCCCTTATTCTACAGTAGATGCAACATGTTGTTGGTGATCTGGAATGTCTCCGCTTGTATTGCGGGTACAGCTATGGCAGTTGCCAAGTTGTCAGTTGTGGGTTGAGCCCAATCATAAAGTGCAGCTTCTAGCACAAAATGTTCCACCACTCTGACATTTGGGTCAGCTTGCTCATCCCTGATGTTTCCGTTGACGTTCTCTACGTCACCCATGTCAAAGTCAAGCTGATGTGGTTGTTGTGATTGTTGGATCCTCCTGTTGGCACGGTTTAATGCCCTGAATGTTTTCTCGGGGTCTGAAAGTCCTTCAAGCAATTTTCCAGTCCTCGAAGAATTTCTAGGTATACACCTGAATTCCACCAAAGTTCAAACGTTAGAATTTCAATGAAAATTGTTTAACACCTTTGAAATTTGATTTGAACTAATAATTTTTAACACTACTTCTAAGTTGTAATAAATAACACCGTTAGTTCCCCGGCAACTGTGCCAAAATTTGATAACACCCAACTATGCCCTTTAAGAGACAAAGCGGTCATTGCAAATACAATCTGGTTTTAAGTCCGGAATCGAATCCTCAGGGAACTAACTTATCTATTACACTTTTCGGCAATGTTATTATCAACTCAATCAATTTCTAGATGCAAGATTTTTGATAAATAAAGACTGGGTTCTTTTGTTTAAATACTTCAACTACTATTAAAAACAACAATAAGCTAAAACAAAGATAATTCAATGGTAAAAAGGTCTAGGGCAGTGATTTCCCCAATTGCCAGTTTAGGTCTTGACTCTTCCACTATAATCTCGCTGTAATACTCTATGAGAATAAGTTATGGGCTATCGTAATTATCTCTCGATCAACTACAATAATTTACTAGACCATTCTCTCGAACTACTCTAGCTGACTATGGGTATGCAACTCTAAATTATCCCACCAAAGTTTTGTTATCTCTAAACCCACTTTTAAGTTCAAGTAATGAATCTCTTCAACTACCCAAAAGTGGTGTTGTTCAATAACTATCTAACCTAATATTCTTTCTCAAGCAATATAAGGTAATTAGACACGATTAATCAAGGGCCCATTCAATTAATCACCATACAAAACGTAGTTGAACAATCATATCGTAAATCCGGCTTGATTATAACAACTTGAGTCAACACTTCAACCAACAATTGGTTCCATCAACCCTATATAAGTGTTTAGCTACTAATAACAAAATAAGAGAGAACTAATAAATTATTCATAATATAAAATTGCAAGAATTTAAAGGAGACAGAAAAACTCTAATGTTTGGTTGATCTTCTCACACGTGTTCTTCCTTCAAAAGTAGTCTAAAATTAGCCTATCTCTTCAGTTGGGTGAGTTTCTAAAGCTTATAAGGGTTTTACAAAAGTTTCCCCGAAATTACACTTTGGTCCACAACTTCCAGCGGAGTGAACAGTTCACCGCGGTCGCGGCCAACCGCGGTAAACGCTGAGCTTTCTGCCTCCCTTCATTAATCTGTCGCGGTTCACCGCGCTGGCCTTCTTGCCCAGACCATTTATGCTTCTTTGTGTTCGGGTACTTCTCGAGTGGGCATTTTTCTTCACATTATCGCCTCCAAAACACTCCATGTTGCTTCCTCTCATATAATATTCCCTGCTAAACAAAAGAACATTATTTAGAGAATTTTGTTGGCAATTTATCTATAAAACAACAACAAAGTATGGTCATATTAAGGTGTAAATATCAACTATATAGCCTACTATCATAGCCCCTCATTGAGGAGTGTTTACCGAACATTGTGTGGGGTGATCCTGTAGGCTAGCTAACCTAGGACCCCTCCTTTCCCAAATCCCTTCTGTTTAAAACTTTGTTATATCTACAACTTGTTCAAAACCTTTGTCTTATTATTTGAGTTATACAACGTCCAACGTGCTTTACTTGCAAATTATTTGATTCAACTATTTATTTGTTAATGGACTAATTCGTGAATATAAGTTCGACCGGGACCCACCAATGTGGACCGAGAGGGGTGCCTAACATCTTCCCCTCAAGGTTATTTTGAGCCCATACCTTAATCTCTAGTAATGCAAACTAGTCTAAGATTTAATCACTTTAGGTGCCCTAATGCATCATAATCTGTTAGGTGGTGACTCTTCAAATACCCAATTCCCAAAAGGAAATGAGCTATTACCCCCATGAATGTCGAAACCTGAACTTTCTCCGCGGAGGAAAAAAGAGAGCGCGACAATTGCGTCTAGTATGTCCCCAAATGCTACCAATGTCAAGTGCATGCCAAGATGATAAAAGTGCCGCCGAATGAGCTCAATGCAACAAGCTCACCTTGGTCATTCGCTGTCTAGGGAATGGATGTCATCGGTCTGATCGAGCCCACCACTTCAAACGGGCACAGGTTTATTCTAGTGGCCATTGACTACTTCACAAAATGGGTATAGGACGCATCCTACAGAGCTGTGACCAAGAAGGTCATTGCCGACTTTGTCTAGGATCGTATTGTTTGCCGATTTGGAGTCCTCGAGTCCAATGTCACTGATAATGCCGCCAAGCTCAATAGTGATCTAATGAAAGCCATGTGTGAAACTTTCAAAATCAAGCACAAGAATTCTACAACGTACAAACCTCAGATAATGGAGCCGTAGAAACCGCCAACAAAAACATTAAGAAGATATTAAGGAAGATGGTAGAAAACCACAAGCAATGGAAAAAGAAGCTACCCTTTGCTTTGTTGGGATATCTCACTACAGTACGCACATCAACCGGGGCAACTCCTTATATGCTGGTTTATGGTACCGAAGTTATCATCCTAGCTGAGGTAGAGATTCCTTCTTTAAGAATCATATAGGAAGTCAAACTCAGCGATGCAGAATGGATAAGGAGTCGCTATGAGCAATTAGCCCTTATAGATGGAAAAAGAATGAATGCAGTATGTCACGGTCAGATTTATCAGAACAGAATGTCCAGAACTGTCAATAAAAGGGTCAAACCAAGACAGTTTGCACCAGGACAACTAGTGCTGAAGAAGATTTTCCCACATCAAGATGAAGCCAAAGGAAAATTCTCTCCTAACTAGCAAGGTCCCTACATGGTTCATAGGGTGCTAATAGGAGGAGCACTCATACTTGCATAAATGGACAGAGAAGTATGGCCAAAACCAATCAATTTAGACGCAGTCAAGAGATACTATGTTTAGACTACTTACATTTCTTCATCTGATGTAATTGAACTACGCTTGACCTGATTCCCATTTAAGAGGGGATACATAGGCAGCCTTGTGGGTTCAGTCATATCATAATAAAATTTCCATTTTTCCCAGAATCAAAAACTGGGGCAGAATTTTGAAGAGGACCCTCAAAATTCTGGAGCGAGTCCAGCCAACACCATGGCATGTCAGGAAATCAGAAATTGGTTAAGAAACTGGGGCAGAATTTTGAGAAGGGTTCTCAAAGTTCCGAAGAAGGTTCAACGAGTTCGTTGCTCGCAAACGGTTGAAGGATCATCTACCAAACTGGGGTAGAATTTTGAGGAGGACCTTCAAAATTCTAAAACTGTGATGTCTCTGAAATATGTTATAGTCACTAGTTCATCTAAAATTATTTGATATTTCACCATGTTTCTAAAATAATTCTATTTTTATCAATAACTACATATTTTTGAAAACTTTATTTCCGTAACAGTCAGGTGTTACCCAGGGAAACTCAAACAAGGCCTCTAGAATAGAACAGAACAATGCCAGCGAACAAAGGCACGAACTAACCTCCCTTTACGAAACTTACAATTTTTCTTTGAGCGCAGGCACATCTGACGTAGCGGTAACATTCACAAATATATATATACACGAAACAAAATCACTATCAAACGGGCCATCAGACACTGAACGTATCCCCAGCTAAGAAACATCCTACCCTTATTTGCTATTCGTTCTTTACATGGGACTAAGCCCTGTCCCGAACCTTGCATGAGGCTAAGCCCTGCCTCCATATTTGCATAAGGCTAAGCACTGCCTTCCATTTCCATGGGACTAAGCCCTGTCCCGAACCTTGCATGAGGCTAAGCCCTGCCTTCATATTTTCATAAGGCTAAACACTGCCTTCTATTTGCATAGGACTATGCTTTGTCTCTAATCTTGCATGAGGATAAGCCATGCCTCTATATCTGCATAAGGCTAAGCATTGCCTTCTCTTTTCATGAGACTAAGCTCTATCTCCAATCATGCATGAGGCTAAACCCTGCCTCCATATCTGTATAGGGCTAAGCATTGCCTTCTCTTTGCATGGGACTAAGCCATGTCCCGAACCTTGCATGATGCTAAGCCCTGCCTCCATATTTGCATAAGGCTAAACACTGCCTTCCATTTGCATGGGACTAAGATCTGTCTCCAATCGTGCATGAGGTTAAGCCATGCCTCCATATCTGCATAAGGCTAAGCACTGCCTTCTCTTTGCATGAGACTAAGCTTTGTCTCCAATCATGCATGAGGCTAAGCCCTGCCTCCATATCTGCATAAGGCTAAGCATTGCCTTCTCTTTGCATGAGACTAAGCCTTGTCCCGAACCTTGCATAATGCTAAGCCCTGCCTCCATATTTTCATAAGGCTAAACACCGCCTTCCATTTGCATGGGACTAAGCTATCTCCAATCGTGCATGAGGCTAAGCCCTGCCTCCATATTTGCATAAGGCTAAGCAATGTCTTCTCTTTGTATGAGACTAAGCTCTGTCTCCAATCTTGCATGAGACTAAGCTCTACCTCCATATTTGCATAAGGCTAAGCACTGTCTTCCATTTGCATGGGACTAAGCCATGTCCCGAACCTTGCATGAAGTTAAGGCATGCCTCCATATTTGTATAAGGATAAACATTGCCTTCTATTTGCATAGGACTAAGCCATGTCCCAAACCTTGCATGAGGCTAAGCCCTACCTCCATATTTGCATAAGGATAAACACTGCCTTTCATTTGCATAGGACTAAGCCTTATCCTGAACCTTGCATGAGGCTAAGCCCTGCCTCCATATTTGCATAAGGCTAAACATTACCTTCTATTTGCATGGGACTAAGCCCTGTCCCAAACCTTGCATGGGACTAAGCCCTGTCCCGAACCTTGCATGAGGCTAAGCCCTTCCTCTATATTTGCATAAGGCTAAGCTCTGTCTTTCATTTGTATGGGACTAAGCCCTGTCCCGCATCCTGCATGAGACTAAGCTCTGTCTCCTCTCGCACATGAGGCTAAGTCATGCCTCCATATTTGCATAAGGCTAAGCCCTGCCTTCCATCTGCATGGGACTAAGCCTTGTACCGCATCTTGCGTGAGACTAAGCTCTGTCTCCAATTTTGCATAAGGTTAAGCATTGCCTTCGTGTGGGACTAAGCATTGTCCCTCCTTGCATAAATGTTGCTCTATTCTGGCATTATCTATTTGCTCCTCTTTCGGGCTAAACTCTGCCCTCAACCTCACAAGACTAAGCCTTGTCTTGTTGACTTTAGCATCATATTGCTGCATTTCATGGGCTGAAATATCACCAACCTGTCCAAAGGCGCCATAGTCTAAAGGCATTATCCTCATAGCTGGAAGACACCATGTCATGGCCTGAGGATCTCTCAAATTTGCATATAATTATTCAAAGGCGACATGGTTCGGAGGCACCATTTTTATGGCCCGAGAACATCATTTCATGGCCTGAGAATCCCTCACTGAACAATTCATGGCCCGGGACATCATGGTCTAAGGACATCATCCGCACCGTCCAAAGACAACTTTCATGGTCCGAAGGGAATCTGCATCATGTTTAAATTTCCGCACAAATACATATTCGTAGCATCTCTTTATCTTCAGGTAACCAGTAAGCAACCACTATCCCAGCAAGAGCGACCTCGCTCCAATTCCTTCAACTATCTCAAACTTGACCACACTCTCACTCATCCCGAAATCTCGTGTCCGTTCTTGCAATGACTTTATCGGTATATTCCGTCAATGGATCTGGAACTACACATGGTCTGATTCCTGCAAAACTAGGGATATGTAGGAATCTCAAAGACCAGAGTCTGGCCTCTATCTTTTAAAACATCCCATTCGGTCAAAATTGACCACCATTTCTTTACCCGAAAACTCTTTCATCCTTCTCGGGTAAAAAGGGGCATTTGTTGATACCCAATTTTTCCCTATAATATTTTGAAATACATATATACCTTTAAAACTATGCATTAACATCAACGGGTATTTTTTCATAATTTTTACATTTTAAAATTAATTTATCTCAACATTTTCTTCATATAAATAATTACAAAATTGCATCACAAATGATTTTAAAACATCTCTAAATTTCATATTACCATTTATGGTCTTATTAAGTTCCAATTAATTTACAAATGGCCAGATTTACACCTTTTGGTTACAATTGCACTAATTTTGCAATTATAGTCCATATACACATCACTGCATAATTTTACCAGAAATTGATCCCTTATATTTTTAAAATATTGAATAATTATTTTGAAGCACTTATGTGCATGAAAATTATTTTTTCTCATTGTTAATTATTTTATAAAATAATTTTATTCAATTATTTGGGTATTTAACAAATAGCCTTTTAATCTCCCTAATTTTCGGATTCAAAAACCAGCCCAGATCCCTAACCCAATTCCCACAGGCCCAAATGCAATTAGACCCAACCCAGTCCCCTCTAATCTTAGCCGTTGATCTTTGAGATCAATGGCCCATATTGATTCTTACCAATTTTAACTCGAAACGGCCCCCTCCTAACCTAAATCATTTCCACCATACCCCGTTGTCACCCGTTCCCTTCTCTCTCAAACGCTCTCTACCTAAACCCTAATCCTCAGGCACCGTCACCAGCTTAGCCCTCCGTTCTATGATGTTTCTCTGTCGTCTCAGGCCTATACTGGCCTCCTACTTGCTATGGTTCATCAGTTTCTTAGATCCTTGGGAAGATCTCAAGGGACCTAGGCGGTCTGGTTTGCACCTTTGATTTCTTTGCCTGTTTTAGGCCATTTGCTTGACCATGAGTAAGAAGCCTCTCTTATTTTGATATGAATACATGATTTTCTGGACCTACGTTCTCGTCTCTATCATGCTTTCTAAAAACCCTAATTTCTTATCTCCGATCTTCTCAGATTTGTATAGATCTGAGACGAATCGAACATATCTCACATGTTTTCCTTGAAAGTTTCTGGTTTTCAACTGATTCCCCATTTTCCTAAACTAGTTTACCTTAAGTCATCTTCTCAAAAGGTTTTTCGGACTTTTGAACGCTTAGTCGTTTGTTCTTAAGTGTTTTGACTGATTTATGCTAAAGTTGTATAAGCCCTAAGTCGATTTGTGTTAAAACTCTAACTGTCTGATGTTTTGCTTCGATTCTAAGCTTTTCAAAGTTACCAGTCATGTTGGTTCATTCTGTATTCTAATTTACAGGCCTTTCCTTAGTCGAATTCCTTACTTTGTGATTTTTTTATCCTAATTAACCTCTATTAGGGTTTTGAATTATTTTCCGCCTAATTTCTCTGTGTCCCTAAAGTTTTATTCAGCCTATTTTGTTTATGAAAATTGATATATCTTACCAAAATTGTTGAGTGATTTGCTCTGTTAATGTTCATGTGTATGATTCTTGATTATTACCTTGTTGATGACTTTAATTAGTTTTCTTGCTTTATTTAGTTTCCTATAGTATCTACTGATTCTTTGCACGATTATTTCCTTAATTATATTCTTAATTATTCACTCTTGCCTAAGTATGATTTGAATTTCTTTCCTTAAATATTTCTTGTCCTTATTGTTGGTTAATTACCCTTAATTAAGGGAAGATTATGCTAATTTTTCGTTTAATTGGTTTTGTGATCTTCCCTTGATTAACTGAAGTTTATTCTTTTACCTTATTGGCTCTACTCTTGAATTACTATATAGACTCCTCTGTTTTACCTCTCAATGGACGAACATCAGTTCACAACACACACATACATTCAAACTCTTCTCCTTATTTGTTGCTTGTGCTATTTGTAATATTGTGGGTCTAGCCGGCTAAAAGCCAAGGCTAGATATTGGAACTACACTTGCTCTATATTCTGTACTCTTTTTTTTCTCCAACTGGTATGTCTCTAGTTAAATTTGAAACCCAAACTCTATGTGTTTCATTCCTGCACTAGCTCATTGACTATGAATTTAACCTATCCTCTTATTTACTTCTTTGCGTAGTATGCCTAAATTCTGCCCTGTTCAATGTATAACTAGTATGTCTATACTTCACCAGTTATCTGATGTTTGACCAGCCTATTTGTGATTTATGTTTAATCCCTTAACTATGTGATCATATTGGTTACTTAATGCATATGGTTGATCCTACTTGTGTGTGTAATTCTGTCCTCTACATCTTTCCTTCATGTCTTAATTGCCTACTATCCTGGTTAATTTGTTAAGGTTATGAAGCTCCTAAGTGTACTATACATATTGTTATCTACATGCCTCCCTGCACCCTATTCATGTACCCTCAATGAAATTCCTATATATTCCCAATCCCTTTCACCCATGTGTTCAAACCCGCCTGCTGAAGTGCCTGTGAATCTAAACCTTCTATGATTGACTGGCTGTCTACTGAATTTTCTCTCCTCAGAACTATTTTCAAAATGTTATCAGTATTCTTCTAAAAATTGGTTTTCATTCCTAGCATTTTCTTAAAATTGGTCAATTCCAGAAACTCTTTTTCACTCCTAAAAAAATTATATCCACACTGTTTTCACTAAGTCTTTCAAACTATGTCAAGCACTCTCACTTACTCTTAGGTTATTAAGTTCTGCCGCTCTGGTATGTGTACTACTTAGGGATCCTTGAGATCTCTCTGAACTCTGGCATATCTGGGTTGGCTCTTCCACATTGCACATAACCAGTCCCTATTTGAGAAAAGTCTTGGTGTGAGCACTGTCCGGGATCCTTGAGGTCCTTAGGGAACTCGGACACACCAGGACAATTGTTGGCTATGAGATTTTTGAGCATTTGAGACTACATTGAAGGTCTGGTACTCTCAGGTTTACTTTGGGCCTGATTCAGGCTCCCTATAGTATCATTTTACATTGCATCTGTGTAATTTATTCAATCCTGGTCTGTAATAATTATTTCTAAATAGATATTGGGGTAACTAGTGAAAGGGGGGTTGTTATGTGATTCTGTGGGATAAATTGGGTAGAAACCATGCTTTAGGTGTTACGTTATGTTGAGTTGATGTAGAAATCATGTTCTAGGTTTGTATGACGCATTAGATATCATGCTTTAGGATTTCTATGCTCACTCGCATTAAACCATGCAAAATTTGTGCATTAGATACCTTGATTTAGGACAATCACGTTTATTGCTTCTGCATATCACATGTTATAGGTTAGCCATGGCTTCTGCTTCCACTTGCCTATCCTCTTCTTCTCTGCGATCTTTTCATTGCTGTCATAATATTTATAGGAAAAAGAATGAATATTCGAATATATTTTTGTATATCAAGTTAGAAAATTTTGAGAGAAACGTTAGAATGTAGAAGTGAGGTATACACACCACATATATATAGGTTGAGCTATTTAAGCTTGTATATAGTAGCTAACTTCTACGTGTTATTCAAAGCATGATAGTTTAGTTGTTCATTTTTTCTTGTTGGTTAAGTTGGTCAGATTTAATGGGTCGTTTTCAGATTTAATTTAGTAGTTGAGATTGCTGACTCGCCGCGTTTGAGTAATTGATGATATTTTCAGGTCTATTTCGTTGAGGTTTCTAGAACATTTCCCCGACACAGCTTTCAGACGCTTGACAAAAAGGGTTGCAACAAAACGAATGTGCAAACGTAGCCCGAAAAGACATAAGCGCTTATGGATTCCTGGCCCATTGATTAGATTCCAATTGTTCAAACTTTCAACATTTGTTAGTTTTAATAGAAAGTGCTTTTCTTAAATAAATTTCTAAGGAAATCTCTCGAAGAATAATACTAGTAGTTTGTGTCTGATAAAATAAAAAAGCTTTTGTCATTATTAAAGGAGTAAGTTTGTGTTTGTTCAATCTTTTGAAAAAAGTATTTTTGAATGTAAAATTACAAAAAAATGTATAAAGATCAACTATATAATTTATTTAATAGATACAACAATAATAATTAAGTCTTAGTCGCAATCCGCTATATGAATCCTCACTTCTTTCTATAAACTCAATTCATATTATTAAATAGATAAATAACATTATTATTTATCATGAAATATTTAATTGATTTTTAAAATTTTATCTACTTAAATAAAAAAAATAATAGAAAAAAACAATAAAAAAATTTAGCCAATATAATATTTAGATAATATTAATAATTTGTACATTATTAATGTATTTTAACCTAAAATAGCATGTTACTTACTATTTATTCTAGCCTTCTAGGTTACCAAGTAAATAAATTTACTTACAATTACCAGAACACCTAGCCAGACGTGAGAACTATTCCTAACTGTTGATTCTAAAATTTGAAGATGAGGGGTTGGGGGGGTGACATTAGAAATTGTTAAGCACCTTTTTCTTTTGGATTCAGAATTAAGTAGTTAATTGGAAGATCTTTGAAATCCCCTTCCACACTTCTCATGATGATTAGCGTGTCTTTTGTTTATGAGAAACTAACTCCTGATGTACATAATATATTGCCCCTGATAACGCATCTAGATTAGTATCAGGGGCGGAGGGCTTTTGAAACTCGATTTGTCGCAACAAATAATTTTATGAATCCAATAATTTTACTTAGATTATGTATTGGCATTAAGAAATTCGTTTAATACGTATATATTTAATTGTGAACGTAGTAACTCTCAAAATTCAAAACCCATAAATAGTAAAATCCAGCTCCACCTCTCATTAATATATATATATATGCAAAACTAAAATAAGTTTAAGATTTTCTTTGTAATGCACGAAAAGCGTGGATACATGCTCTAATTTTCATTACACACATATTCACATGGTATATTATATTACACACTCACACAGAGTCCGATCCGCGTCTGTTATTCGCGTATCCGTGATCAACAGTTCTTAATGCAGCACTTTAAACCCATTGTTTTTATTTTTTTTAATTTCTTGTGAGTCACATTTTTTGCCCCAAAAATAGTGAGCTTCTTTTCTTAATTTTTAAAGGTTTTTCGTCAATTCTTGAAAATTGAACTACAATTTTGTAATTAGGATTCGTATTAGAGCGTGATAAATATTTTTAGAGCATAGATTTACAATTTGCTGATGATAAAAATTATTTTCGCTCAATATTTATAAATAAATAAATAATCCGAAAAGGAAAACAGTCTAAAATAAGCCTAGGGCGGTTAGATATTTTATCATATAAATTAACAGTTAAGTTACATAGAGGCGGTTTTATACAATCATTAATCAACTCGGATTGTATTTTTTTTTTTTTAACAAAATTTAGTCCAACTTGGTCTTGGAAAAGGAAAGAAAGACGTTATAACAGTAAGCCACAATAATCCTTCTCACTTTACTTGGGCCACAAGAAGTCTTTATTGTTGGACTCACTCAATATTCCCAAACTCTATATATATAGCCACAGTACCACAACTGCTTTATAATTTCTGCCAAACACTAATACCAAAGTGACTAATTAAGTTTCAAAAGCCATGGCGTTAAAGAGAAGCAGAGAAGAAGAAACTGTATCAGTGGAGAAACTAGCAATGGCGAATTGTGTAGATATAATGAAGAGAAATCAATCAAAAGGACGTAGTAAAATCTTTGAGTGCAAAACATGCAAAAAACAATTTGATTCGTTTCAAGCACTGGGGGGACACAGAGCAAGTCATAAAAATACAGCTATTAAACTCATGTTGATGAGTACTTTTCCTAACGAGTTACCTGGTAAACCTAAGAAACATGAATGTTCGTTTTGTGGTGAAGAGTTTGCTTTAGGCCAAGCTTTAGGTGGACATATGAGAAAACATCGCGATCAATTAAATCAACAGCAGCAATACCAGTATAAGAAGAAGAAGGTACAAGAGAAGAGTGATGTATCTGATCAAGAAGATGGTAAAGAGAAGAAGGATTTGGGTAGTGAAGGGATTTTTTTCTTGGATTTGAATTTGACGCCGTATGAGAATGAATTGATGGCGGGGATAGTTCCTGTTCGTTCTTGGTTGTAATTAACTTCTTAGTTAGAGTACACTTAGAGATTTCTGATATTGTTGTTGTGGCTTAATTGGTGTAAATAAAAGAGCTACACTAATTTTAATTTTTTCAATATTAACATGATTGTTTTTTGTGCAAAATTTTCTCTCTTATTTGCAATTTTTTGTTTGTGCAAATTTTGTTTTAAAGATTTTAAGTTTTATGCATTGACAATATAAATATTTTTTATATAATCAGATTAGTTGTAAGGCAGGTAAATGTGTAATAAGCATGTGTAGAATGAATCTATTTGAATACTCAAATATATAAGTATGTAGATATTGTAGAGAAAACTTAATATAGAGCCCGTTTGGATTAGCTGATCGTTAGTAGTGTCTGGAGACGTGCTGAAACTAATAATAAACAGTTGATATGTTTGGTAGAAAATGTTGATAAGCTGTTCTTTTGTTAAAAAAGTTAAAATACCCTTAAAGTTTTTACAAAAGATTATGAATTAAAAAGTTTCTTTGTAGAGAAAATGATAAACAACGAATATGGAATGATGAGAAATTAAAATATTTATTTTGGAAAAAATATTTTGTAAATTAAAAATATTATTAAGGATAAACTAGCAAAAGTCTTGGTCAAACTAAAAGTGCTTATAAGTTGAAAAGTCATAAGTTGAGGGTGACCAACTAAAGGCTTCTGATTTTAACTTATAAGCACTTGGCTTATATTGAATATTTATCAAACGCGTAGAAAAGCCAAAACGTGCTTATAAGCCAGTTTGACCAGCTTATAAACTTAGGCAAACACCCTCATAGTTTCGAGAGCTGACTTAAAATCTTTTATCAACATATACTAGTTTTTAAGAGGAGTGTTTTGGAAAGCAAGCCGTGGAGTAACGATAAAGTTGTCTCTGTATGACTTGTAGGTCACGAGTCGCGGAAGCAGTCAGTATGTTTGCATTAGGATAGGTTGTCTATATCTGGTGTGCGGCCTTTCTCCAAATCCTACGTGAAAGCGGACTATCTTGTGTATCGAACGGCTCTTTTTAGAGAAGATCCTATTGAGTGAATCCAACTGATTATTTGCGTAGAGATCCTTTAACAAATGTGTTTGGGATTGTCGTTAAGAGTAGTTAAAGATAATTGAACTCAACCATCATGGCATCATGTTTAAATTCTCCAATTTTAATTTTTGTATTTTTTCCTTGTTTGCTATATACCTTAACTGCTATTGAATTACGCAATTGACTTGACTAGGAGATTTGTCTAATTTCTTACATTAGAAATATGTGCACTTACGTACTGATCACTCAAAAGACTTTCTAAGTTGGAAATTACATAGTTTAATAATTTTCTCGAAATATTATTTATTATGCACATACTCATGAATATAAATGTATACATTGACGGTATCTTTTTAAATCTCTTATGTATAAAAGAGAGATCTTTTATGTCTAAAATTAAATTCCATGTGTAAAAAAAGAAATAGGGTCAAAAAATTAAAAATAAATTTATAACTAAAGAGCCAAAAAAACAATTAACCTTAAAACAACTAAGAATTTCAAAGTTTCCGAAAGTCGTTTCGTCATCCCATAATTTTCTCTTGTTCCTTCTTTTTCTTTTGCTGGACTTTTCTAGTTAGTAATTGTTGCTTTCAAACCATTGGCGGATTTAGAATTTTCAGAACATGAGTTATTTATTTAAAAAAAAAAAAGAAATAGAGTATTTAGTGGGAATTGATTCTTCTTCCCTTAGGTAAATAATTTAACATTTAACCAAGTGTATCATTGAACCTCTTAACACTATGGGCACTAACAAATAATATAAGATTACTACTGAAAAATATGTACATAAAATTTCTAGTTTGATGGAAAGACAATGGATTCAAATAAAACCCACATGAAATAACTTTGATGGTAAGTTATATATCTTGTTTGAGATAGTGTTGACAGCTTCAACAAATACATCTGTGTTTTAATACTAAAAAGTGATCTGAAAACTAAAACTAATTAAATTTGAGCGGAAGAAATTCCTGATTAATAGAAACAATTAAAATGGCTATCGCGTTTTTCTTCTGATATAAAATAAAAACACAAAGGATGAAGAGGAGATCAAGAAAGATCTGAGATTTAGAATTGATTTACGCCGACTATTTTCCCATTAAATTATTCCACTCAAATAAATAACCTGGATTACTAGTCACCGAGGGTCCCACCAAAGATGGAGCTGCTCGCCTAGTAAAATAATACAATCAAAACTTCTCTATAATAGCTCGTTTGTTTTGAATATTTTTGAATGTTATAGCGAAGTGTTGTCACAGAGAACATTTATTATAATATAACATAAAAATTGGTTCTAGAAAACGCTTGGTTTTTATAGTGAAGTGTTATTATATAGGGATGCTGCTATAGAGCGGTGTGGCTGTATTACACACCCACAATTAACTAGTTCTCCATCCTTTTAGAATTTAGCATTAAAATATTCCTCGTTTATTATGTGGCGACTAAAATGAAAAATCTTTCAAACATAAAATAGTTGTAATAGAAAGCTGTCACACAAAATCCATATATAATTTTCACACAATATCTTCTTCACTTTAGTTTAGAAACATGTGATGTTGGAATTAGTAATACATGAGAATTGTACTATCGAAAATAGTAATACTGATTGTGTCGTAGGGATTAGTATGTATAAATTATAAATACAAGAATTATACTATAAAATTTATTTATTACTGGATGTTTGATTTTTTGTATTAAAAATCATTGTATAATGTATATTTCTAAAAATATGCTTTTATTTTTTTACCCAAATATAATAGTATTTGTTAAGACACTAAGGGTTATTTTTGTTACGTAGTTATTTTTTTCATGTATTACTATTTCATGGTCTATCTTATATATAAATAATGTATAAATTGCCGCATTACTTATGCGGTATCAGTTGTGTGAAAAGAAAATTTGAAACCAAATATGAAATATTGTATGTATTATGCTAATTTTCATGTGGAAAATATAATAATACCAAATGTTGGTTGGTGTTTTGTTCCCAACTTGTCTACGAAGCAATGGCGTGGCCACATGTATTCAAGGGGTGTCAGCTGATACCTCTTTATCAAAAAATTACATTGTATAGTTAGATAAATTTTTTTATGTACATATACATATACACACACTTCATATTATATATTGATTTTCCTTGACTTATTTGTAGATTTTACTTCTTTTATATTGTGATGTCCGTTGGTGAAAATTCTTACTCTGCCATTGGCAGTGGGAGTCACATGCACCCAAGGAGTGTCAACTGACATCGGTCTTCGTCAGAAAATTATAGTGTAATTGGGTAATTTTTTTAAAAAATATGTATATATACTATATATTGACATCTTTGACTTTTTGGTGAGTTTATTTCTTTATATTTTGATTCTCTCTGCCACGGACCATTTGTACCAGAGTCCGGAACCAAAATGTGGTTTTTTTACTCAAACTACACAAATAGGTGGTAAAAAAAATGACATTTTTATATATAGCGCCATAATATCTGGCGCTATATACTAACAGTAACGGAACCGTTAAGGTATAGCGCCAGGTATTGTGGCGTTATACTGTAAAAGCTGACATGGTCAGGTATAGCGCCACAATACCTGGCGCTATATATACAGCATTAATGTATAGCGCCAGGTATAGTGGCGCTATACATAGATATTTTATACCCCTCCGTCTTCTTCTCCAATTCATCCATACACCATTATTTTAAAACTCTTCCCCTCTTCTTGGTCCCCCACCGATTCTGCCTGTTTCTTTAAAAAAAAAATATCGGGTCCCCCCGACACATAAAACTCGAAGAAAAAGGGTCCCACATTCGAGTAGAGTTTCGTGCTATTGTTGATTCACAATTCCGGAGTCAAAATTTCAATCTTTTTGCTTTGCCAAAATTCTAAATCGAGGTATTTCGATTTATTTTAAGTTGAAACATTTATAATAATGTATATTATTTGATTTGTATGTGTTCTATTTCGGTTTGTGTTTTTTTTCGAAACTAGCATGTTAAATTTATCCGAATTTAATATTAGTGTTTCTAATAAAATATAAATTAGTAAAATAAATTTGTCTGTTAATATCCTGATTTATATATATGTTTTTCATTCCGTTTTGTATTTTATTTGCAATTAAATTTATTTGTTGTTTATGCTTAGTTTAGATTATTTTTTAGCGTAGTAAAATCCAGACCTTTTTAGCGTAGTAAAACGTAGACCCTTATAGCGTAGTAAAATTTAGAGCCTTGTAGCGTAGTAATGTGTAGTATTTTAGCTTAGAATTTCTTTTGTTTAAGTATCTTATACTGGTAGTTGAAAATGCAAACTTTGTACAATTAAATTAATAATTGTATCAACACATATAATTAGTAATTTGTACAATTAAGTTATTAAAAAATATGAATTTAAATTATAATAAAAACACATTATTTTGTACAAATTATATATATATATATATATATATATATATATATATATATATATATATATATAATTTGTACAATTAAGTTATTAAAAAATATGAATTTAAATTATAATAAAAACACATAATATATATATATATATATATATAATTTGTACAATTAAGTTATTATAAAATATGAATTTAAATTATAATAAAAACACATAATTATATATATATATATATATATAATTTGTACAATTAAGTTATTAAAAATATGAATTTAAATTATAATAAAAACACATAATTATATATATAATTTGTACAATTAAGTTATTAAAAAATATGAATTTAAATTATAATAAAAACACATTATTATATATATATATATATATATATATATATATATATATATATAATTTGTACAATTAAGTTATTAAAAAATATGAGTTTAAATTATAATAAAAATACATTATATATATATATATATATATATATATATATATATATATATATATATGTATATATATAATTTGTACAATTAAGTTATTATAAAATATGAATTTAAATTATACTAAAAACACATTATATATATATATATATATATATATATATATATATATATATATATATTTGTACAATTAAGTTATTAAAAAATATGAATTTAAATTATAATAAAAACACATAATTATTAATGATAGTTTACAGTTGACGACATGGACGCGACTATACATCCCGGCCCCCGGACGTTGGATCTATTAGCCCTACAGCCCCAGCATAGATCTGAGTATATATGGGACGGACAGTTGCTTACGCAGACTTTCCGGGCTAGGAGAGTGGATCTATTGTGGGAGTTTTTGAGTCCTCCCTGCATTCTACATCCCCGCGTGGTCCATTACTTGGAGGAGATGGGATTTTATAGAATTATTAGGATTGGCCGGATACAGCTCGACTATGCTTTGATCACGGCCTTGATTGAGCGGCGGCGACCGGAGACGCACTTTCCATTTGCCCATCGGCGAGGCCACCATCACACTCCAGGACGCTGAGATTTTATATGGCATGTCCGCTGATGGCTTGCCAGTTTTACTGCTTGCGACCATGAGATATTATTCGTGGCAGTCATATTGGGATATGCTGCACATGTTCACGGGTTTCATGCCGGAGGACGAGGCGGCAGCGTCTGGGTCCAGTCGTATACAGTTGGTCCTCATTAGAGACCACCTGCTGCAGATCCACCATACTATCACCGATGAGTCTGCAGAGGTGGATGTACAGCGATATACGAGGCTGTTGTTGCTCCTTCTATTTGGGGAGGTCTTATTCCCGAATACTTCGGGGAACCTAGTGAGCCTCTGTTTTCTGCATTATATTGCCCGGTTCGAGGATACATCTTTGTACAGCTAGGGTGGTGCTGTCATCTCATATCTGTACAGGCAGATGTGACGGGCTTGCATCGGCACACAGAGAGACGTTGGTGGCTTTCTGCCGCTTCTACAGGTGACAACATATTCAAATAATATGTCCATTAGTTACAATTCTACCAAGTTATATTTAATCTTATACTTTACGTCAACTTTATATGTTAGGTTTGGGTCTGGGAGCGATTTCTGCAGTTTCAGCCACCTCTACCACAACTACCGGCTAATGTAGAAATTCTGCAACTCTCTCTAGCCTGTAGGTAGGTTATGCGTCATACTCTTGCACGAGAGTATGATGCCCATCATAATCTCCCCCTCTGCAGGGATGTGTTGGATCTGCTGGAAGACGCACAGGTGAATATCTAACTAAACTTACCTATTATAGATTAACTTAGTGATGCGCACTAACGATTTGTGTTCTTCTTTGATAGTTCATCTGGACGTCGTACACCGATGAGGTGATAGGTACCCTGCCAGCGTATTGCAGGTTTGGCCAACATATTTGGAGGGCTTTTGTCCCGCTCATATGCCTCGATATTGTCGAGCATCATGCCTCCGAGCGGGTATTTCGTCGGTTTGGCCTGCCGTAGCCTATACCGACTCCGCCTGCATGACATATTTTACATTATGAGAGGGATGATCGGTCCAGGGCAGACGACACATTTATGGCATGGCTTAACGAGCAGTTGGGTACCTGGGACCGGCGAGGGGACTTGACCCCACCTCCGCAGCACTTTCCTATTCCACGTTATATGGCATGGTACCGCACTGTTTCCCGACTTTTTATCGGGAACCCAGTTCATCAGGCACACGGTCGGTACGTCTCATACGCCGGGAAACACGAGGCCCTGGTATGTTTTCTGTTATTATTAGTTATATAGCTATAATTTAGTGCCAAGTATATAGTTTATATTATTTACTTTGTGCAGGCAATTGGATTGCATACCGTCTATCATATGGGGCAGCAGATGCAGAGTTATGTCCACGATCATGTGGCCATGCAAGAGTATAGTCGTCGATTCATGGATGTGGCTGCACAGACTCTGCAGCGAGCTTGATCGGATCAATGTTTGACACACGAGGCTGATTATATGGACCCAACAACGTACCAGCGAGGCCGTGGTATCCTACGAGCTGGTGGTGCCCGACGAGCTGGTGGTACCGGACGACGTGGTCGTGGGCGGAGAGGAGGTGGTCCCCAGCAAGGGGCGTTGAGGCTCCTGCTGATGATGTTGCTGCTGATATGGCAGGTGGCATGCATGAGACGGACATGCCGTCTTACAACCTTGGAATTTATCGCACTCCAGTGCCATCGCAGGTGACCCCATTGGGTCAGTTATTGATCACGGGCTCGGATATTCAAGGAGTGGATTGGGGTAGATACTTCCCAGGTCCGTCTACCACTGTTGAGGATCGACCGACCCGAGATTTTTATAGTGGGCGCTGACTGAGTTATGGCTCCGCATCACATGCGCAGGTATGAGTTTATTAGTATTGAATTTGAATTGGTGTTAACTATAACTTATTTATTTTCTTTAACTTTATTAATTTCCTTTTTAAGGTTTCATGCGATGCAGCGACAGATGACTATATTCAGGATCTAGAGACGATGATGGTAAGACAATATAAATTGTTGTGAATTGTTATGTAGTTATCTATACTAAGTTTCATATTATTATGTAGCCTTCTACTGGAGCTAACAGCACCACCGATACATGTCATTCTGTGATGCATCCAGCTATAAGGAGACGACTTGAAGATGATGATCGCGATAGCATACCCGGGCGGGAGGGGATGCGCCTCAGGCCAGCGGCTGCATTGAGACACACCAGATGTAAATAATATTTTTGTATACATTAACAATATTATTTAATCAAATATGCGCATTACTTTTTTTAGTTCTCCATTCGTTTGATAGTTTCATAAAATAAAATTTAGTACAACACAAGCACTTAAACTTAACTTCTACTTCAATTAAAATAAAATTTAGTACAACACACAAGGAAAACATTACTGCAGTACAAATACAATCACAAACACAAATATAGCAGGCCAACATAATAAAAATACATGAAATATGAAAAATACACTAAACACATACATGCCAATGTTTAGCCTCGGTTGCTATTTATTCTCTGCTCCAACCACTTAAATCGTTCTTCCAGTTGTTCTTTTTCTTCTTCTACCTCTTTTAGTTTTGCCTTCACCTCCGCAAGTTCCAGTTTATATTTTTTATTCGATCCTTTTGTGCTTCACAATTCCATTGTGTTTTCCATTTTTCTTCTCTCACCTCCTTCAGGTTCGCCCTCAAGTCTGCAATAATTCTATTGCTTTCCTTTTCATGTTCCTGTTGTCTTAAACACATATTATGAAGAAACTAGAGTTGTTCTCTGTAACATTCCCGATAACATGGTTCATCAACCCATTCTTGAAAATCACAAATAGGTTCGCCGGGAACCTTGTAAAACTGGTTCATACAGTGCCAGTAGCAGCGTCCAACTTCACCACCTTCCCAACAATTTTGCATCAAGCATGCTTTTCCACAGTTGCACTTTGGTGGACGAAAAGGTTGAGCCATTTGTGTAATATTTGCTTTTAGTAAAAAAAAACCTTACCTTTAATAAAATATTTATTTTTAGTAAATTTTGAGCACACAACATAACTACAATGAGCCCGTTATTTATAGGCGAGACAACACCCACATAACGTACTATCTAATGGCGCTATACTTTGCGTGTTAAATATCATGATGTTGACAAGACAACTTTATGTCAGTTGGTCGGTTTTTTCAGTTCGACAAGACAGCACACACATAACGTACTATCTAATGGCGCTATACTTTGCGTGTTAAATATCATGATGTTGACAATACAACTTTACGTCAGTTGGTCGGCCTTTTCAGTTCGACAAGACAACACACACATAACGGTTTATCTAATGGCGCTATACTTTGCATGTTAAATATCATGATGTTGACAAGACAACTTTATGTCAGCTGGTCGGCTTTTTCAGTTCGACAAGACAACACACACATAACGGACTATCTAATGGCGCTATACTTTGCGTGTTAAATATCATGATGTTGACAAGATAACTTTATGTCAGCTGGTCGGCTTTTTCAGTTCGACAAGACAACACACACATAACGGACTATCTAATGGCGCTATACTTTACGTGTTAAATATCATGATGTTGACAAGACAACTTTATGTCAGCTTTTTCAGTTCGACAAGACAACACACACATAATAAATATACAGATAATTTTATTAAATTATTATTTAAATAGGTAAAATAGGAAAGTACAAATAATAGTTAACAAGCATAATTTTATTTCATAAATCTTGCAACATAGATATAACAACTAATTATTACAACATCAACTCATCGGTAGTTAGGTACACTAGAAGAACACCCACCACGAGCTTGATTAGTTTTGCCACCCAAACCAGCTGAAGGATATTTACGACGGGCGTGTCCTGTTTGCGAGCATATACCACATTTGCGCGCATAAACGGTATCACTAACATCCATTTGGTTCTGTATACGTGTTCTCTTCTGCACCTGTCTTTTACGCAAATAGGACTTGTTACACACTATTTTAAAGGGTTCTGGAGGCCAATAATGCTCAGCACCCACTGGCTGCAACTGACCATTATATGTGTTTAGGTACTTAGAAACACTATATTGTTGATCAACATAGTTGGCCTCCGCATAACCAACACGTTGAAAACACTTGATGGCATGCGAGCAAGGCATGTGGTAGATGGACCATTTCCCACAGGAGCATAACCTTACAAATTCATTTACAGTATGTACATTATTAACCCGATTATTATGGATAGCGGTGCGACCTTCAAAAACACCTCTTTCGTTATCATACTGCAAAAATGAATGCCAATGTGCTCGCCGTCTGTATTTCTCAAATCTCTTTATAGGCACTGGCATAAATTCAACACCCCTCTCCATCAATTCTGTTGCAGCTGCAGACCGTTGAACAAACCTCTCCGCCATCTGCTTGAACGACATCCGCACCATGGCTGTGACGGGCAATCCTCTTGCCAACTTCAATAACCCGTTGAAGGACTCTGACACGTTTGTAGTAAGAATTCCCCATCGTCTGCCACCATCCGCATGTAACATCCACTTTTCAGGGTCATGTCGCATTAACCAACGATAGGCTGCCTCGTCTTCTTGCCTGATAGAATCCATATGCCTCCGAAATTTATGTTGTTGGTGGTCTGTTACTGTCATCCACATCAAATCATGTAGATCCTTGTTGGGATGTGCCTTCTGGAAATTGGCCTTAAAGTGCCTCACACAGTAACGGTGGTATGCATAAGGTTCTTGTCATGCAGGTAAGTTCTCCACAGAACTTAATATACCACCGTGCCGATCAGATATTAGACAAATACCTGAACGTTGTTTGACAACGTGCTCTTTCATGTGGTTCAAAAACAGCGTCCACGTCTCTGTGCTTTCATTGGCACAAATAGCAAAAGCTAGAAGAAATATCTGTCCATTAGCATCTACTGCCACAACTATCAATAGCTTGATATCGTACTTTCCATAGACATGAGTTCCGTCTATGGATATTACTGGCCGGCAATGCGAAAATCCATCAATTGCTGGCTTAAACACCCAGAACACATAATTGAATATGTATTCTGGTGTTCCCGGACTCTGCTCAAGCTTCCATTCAACAACTGTCCCGGGGTTAAAGTGCTGTAGTGCGGCCATGTACTTTGGCAGAGATGTAAATGACTTATCCCAATTACCGTAGACAATTTCAAACGCTCGTTTGCGCCCAAGAAATGCCTTTCTTTTCGTAATGGTATGGCCATATTCCTGGTGAACCGATGTAATGCACTCTTTGATTATATACCTTATGGACGCTTCGATATGCGGAATAAGTACAAGAGAAATCAAGTCAATATCCAAGTTGAAGTGATTCCCGTTGAATGTGTCCATTTCGCATGTGTGGGTGGGAATGTATTTACCCACTTTCCACATACCTGTCTTCTTCTTGGTCGCACGCAACATCCAATTACATGGCCAAAACCACCTGCGGCAAACAACCTTGTATACCATCGGACTTGACTCTCATACCTGCATCTCACGACACTCTTTTACGTTATGCATTTTACAAGCCCTGCTTAAACGCGTTTTATCAGGAAAAAGCATCCCATTTGCAAGCACCGTTGGTCTAGACTCATCCCACATTGCTGTCCGGATTTCATCAAAATTCCTTGTTGGAGCTTCCACATCCGGTACGGTTGGCAAGTTATCAATGTAAGGAATCTCCCTTGAATGAAACGGCACTTCGGACTCATACACTCTTCGTCTAGGGGGTCTCTCTTCAAATCAGGTCCTTCCTCCTCATCCTGCTCATCACCATCCTCACGAAAAAAAGGGCGTCTCATCTCCGGATTCATCGGCATTGTTATCGTAATCACTGTTCTGTTCCTCACTCTGTGCATCTGCCAGATCCCGATGTAATACGTCGTTTTCGGTCAATTGAGTGAGTACGGGTGGTTCAACTTGCACGTTTTCACTGCACAACCAACAAAATTATAAGCTACTGAATTAATAAATGATTTCCATATGGCTATATCGCTTCACTTACAAGTCGTAATGTGATGAAATTTCATGATGGGCATTTTCAATTAAGTGATGACTACCGGATGGGCCACTTGTAAAATTCATATCCGGTCGGTACCCCTATTAAATATATGAGCGTTAATACAAATTCAATACGCCAAAAATATACATAATTAACACAAATGAAAATTGAAGTTTACCACTCGTCTTATGAATTATGAAAAACAGGGTATAAATTATTTTCTCGCTGATCATTCGCCGGCGGTGATAAGCTTAAATCAAGAAAACTCTTTCATCCGAAACCTGTCCGGCAAAAACTGCTCCATAATAACCACCCGATGACTGGGGGTTATCTCTGCTACGCACAACCTCGTTTTTTGGAACGTCTTCGACCTTCACGTACATCTCCAACATTGTGATTACAAGAAATTCCCGGCATTCGTCCGGAGTCCTCAGAAAATCACTCAAAGTTTCATCATCGTCGATGTTAAACTCCGAGTAAAAAGTAACCCCTTGCGGAGTGACGAAATACGGATATCTTCCGGTTATTTTAAGTATCACTGAACGTTTCCTCACACTCAATTTTTTGCATAACAACGATATCAATTTATCGTACTCTATTGTAAGTGGCAATTTAATATGACACTGAGTAGGTAAACTGTAGCCCACAGAGTTATTCTCCATCACAACCTCACCCCCCAATATAATGAAACTCTTATTCTACGCTCTTCAGACATAATGAAAAAATGCTGGAGAATTTAAGAACAATAAACGTTTCAACAAGAGGTAACAAAATTTTTGAATGAATTTCTATACAATTCTAACCTCTTTATATAGGAAATGGCTAGCCGGGAATTTTTTTATATATAGGTATAGCACCTAAAAGGTTGGCACTATACGCTTTTGAATTATTGAAGTCACGAATTATTGGTGGGGCCAGGAAATCTATGTATAGCGCCACTATACCTGGCGCTATACTTGGCCATGTCAGCTTTTACAGTATAGCGCCACAATACCTGGCGCTATACATTAACGGTGCCGTTACTATTACTGTATAGCGACAGGTATTATGACGCTATATATAAAAATGTCATTTTTTTTACCACCTATTTGTGTAATTTGAATAAAAAAAAAACTACATTTTGGTTCCGGAATCTTTGTACCAAGTCACTGCATTCATCACAAATTCACATCACCAACGAAGAAGGGACTTAAAAAAGAGTAGAAAAAGTGCATTTGTCCTTTTCATTAGCTCGCTTACGTTTGCACGTGTGTTTTTTTGCAGCCATTTATTTCGTCAAAAACCATATGAAAGCTCTAGGAAATGTTCTAGAAACCTCAAAGAACCCAACATTAATATATACAAAGTTTCTTTTACTTTTCTTCTTTCTTTGGTTCCGCTCGCATCACATGACCTGAAAAATTCCTTAATTCACATTATTTGACAAAAACGCGGTCTATTTTTATCTACTTTTGCAATACCGGCCATTTCGTTGACTAAACTTAACCAACAAGGAAAACTAAAACAAGAATACTATTATTAAATTGTCCTAAAACTGTCATGTATTTGTGAAACACGTAAAAGTCAGAAACAAGCTTTAACTCAAACCTATATATATGTGAAGCAATACCAAACCAAATGTATCATATCTCTTACTTCTAAGTTCTCACTATTCTTTCAAAGTTTCAAACTTGGTATTCAAAAAACTCTTCGTATTTTCGTTCTTGATTTCATACTATAACTTTGAATTAATCTTCCAACGTAACATGACTAGTATGAAAAGAAGCAGAGAAGAAGAAAGGCAAGTGGAAGCAGAAGCCATGGCTAACTGCGCTTTAATGCTATTGTCTCGTTTAAACAACAACAACACCACTTCAACAGATCGAGATTATCACAATGAGTTTGAATGCAAGACTTGTAATAAACGCTTCCAATCTTTCCAAGCTCTTGGCGGCCACAGGGCAAGTCATAAACGGCCAAAATTACTCACCGGAGCCGGAGATTTTCTTGTGCAATCCAAAAAGAATAAAATGCATGATTGTTCTATTTGTGGTATGGAGTTCTCTTTGGGTCAAGCTTTAGGTGGACACATGAGGCGTCACCGTGATGAAATTAATAAAACCTCGACGGCAGCCGGAAAGACGATTATTCCGGTCGTCGGAAAGAAGATGATACCGGTTTTGAAGAAGTCAAATAGCAGCAAGAGAATTTTTTGCTTGGACTTGAACTTAACCCCTGATGTAGATGTTGATCTGAAGTTATGGCCGACGGAGCCGGTTTCATCTCCGGTTTTGCGACGCTTCTTTTAAGTCCCTTTCCATTGTTATATTCTTGTGGATATTAATTAGGAGAAGCTGACAAGCTATAGTTGTTTTCTTAATTATTACTATATTCTTTTCCGGCACCGAATTGAATTCATTTTTCATGTATATTTACTTGATTCCATTGATTCTTTTACTCATTCACAGTATAAGCGACTTTTCTTTTCATTGAGATTGCTTTTACCTTGAGTAGTACTGGTTTAATTAATCAGACATATTGAGCAATTTGTGTAGGTAGTTGTAGCTTCCATTTACTATATTATTTTCTATAGCTATGTTTTCAATTTTTTTTAGAGTGTATTCGATGTATTTAAGCTATTGTATTCATGAATACAGTAGCAAAACTCGGCGTGAAATAGGGGATTCCAGCTATACAATTATTGTATTCGACTGTATTCACAATATGTATTTGTGAATACAGTAACGTAAATAGCGCAAATCGTGGTCTATGCAGCTATTTTTAAACGAAAAGTGAATCAATTAACACAATAAGCTCCTAATATAACTCAACTAACTCAATTACATCACCCATAATCTGTATTTGAAGCGAAATATGCTAAATATTTTAAAACAGAGCAATCACCGAGATTCATCTATAGTGCAGAAATATATGAATACATACTGCAGATACATTTGAATACGTATATACATCTGAATACATAAATTATATTAATTAAAAAATATATGAATACATTCCTGGAATACAGCGAGACAATGAATACAATGAAATACATGGAATACAGCGAGATACTTTGGAATACAATAAAAAAAAGACAATGAATACAATGAAATACATGGAAATACAGTGAGATACATTGAAATACACTTTAAAAAAAGATAATCAATTTGCTCAGCCCCAAACTCCGCTGTCTTTGTTCAAGAACAACCCTAATATCGCCTCGTCGAGAGGGCCGGGATTCTAACTCAAAACGTCATTGTTCCCGTTTGGATCAAGAACCTAGTCCAAAGAGATCTAGGAAGCACAGTAGACCAGTCGAACTTTCCTCTCCTTCTTTGTCTCCTCCGCTACTCAATTTGCAACAAACAGCTATAGACCTCGTTCTATTACAACTTCTAGGTATCCAAAATTGAGGAAACGGTGATTTTGGCTTGGCGTGAGAAGAAAGAGTGGAGATTCGCCGTTGATGGTGGTGGTGGCGGAGAAGCTTTCCAGGAGGAAGAACGATCGATGGAGGAAATGTTAAGAGAGAATCCATGAGTTTTTATGGCTTTGAGAGAGAGAGGGTGGAGAAAAATCCGAAAGAATGAGAGAGAAAAATAATAGTATAAAGTGTATTTTATGGCTTAAGGGTAGGAGGTGACCATAAATAGATATTTGACTATAAAAATCAAAAGGTAGATATGGAATATAATTTTTTAAAGGGGTATTTATTTAAAATAAATAAAGTATCAACCTTTGCTATATGAGGTAAAAATTTCATTAAAAATAGACTTTGAACATCCTTACATAGCACACTGGCAAAGGACCTCAAAATTTGAATACCCTTATTGAATTTTTTGACTTCGCCATTCAAGCTAATTCAAGAGGTTAGGATTTCCCAAGGGCATATAAGGAGATAAATCGCCTCCCACCCAACACGATATGGGGCAGTAACAAAACTCCCTCCCCCACCCCTCTCCCTCGCCCACTCAGGAGCATGGGCAATATAACAGGCGCAAAAAAAACGAGCTATCAACTTCAAGAAAAGATGGGAAATTCGGAGAAGCCATGGAATTCTTCAAACTCAGATTGAGAACCAACAACACCAACAGTAGAATTCTTCAAAGTTCCATAAGTTTGTGCCAGTCGTAAATCTTGTTGAAGTAGTTGTTGTTGTTGTAAATAGCGCAGCAGCTGACAATTCTCGCATCCACATAACTTTGGTCTGTAATCGTACAAATCAAACGACATATTCACAGCAGCAAAACAAATTTCACTGTTGTATCTCATATCTACTTGTTTTCTTCAATATTCAGTTAATACTGAATTTAACTTATATATACGGACAATTCAGTTTAACTTCTATCTTTTAAAAGTTTAGTTTTTCAAGGATAGAACATTGAACATGCAAGCACAATATATTTGTCTGTATAGATAACTTGATGGTGTAAAAATTTCTATGTTGTATATTAGTTAAAGAGTCCATTACTCAGATGGTTACTCAATTTTTTAAAATTATCTATCAAAGTCATCTTTCTTTTATTTGTAACAGCAAAGTCATTTAACTATGCTTATAGCACTCAGAAGGTCATTCAATCAGATTTATCAAACTTTTGATCGCCAAATACCTATTTTACCCTCTAAATTATCAACTTTTATCTTCTGCTTTTTTGCTTTTTTAATATTATAATTTTTTCTCTTTTTAATCAACATTATGGACTTACCTATAGAACAAAATATTTTTTTAAAATAAAAAATTATTTTTCTAGCATTATAATGTCGAAATAATAATGTAATTGAGCATAATATTTAAGAATATGTAATGTATATTACAAAAGTACTTTTATTTTAAATAATTATTTTCAATCGTACGTGCATGGATATATATTTTAAAACTTTATTATCTTTCATTCTCAATTATGTAAATAATTTTTTGAGTTTTTTTTAATATCAAAACTATTATTACGAATAAATTGTTCTAATTAACTCTCTACTATGCTCAATATTTTATTATTCCAATAATATATATTTTTAAATACTATTTTAATTTTTTAATTATAAATAAAATTTATTTATTCTAAGGTAAGTCCATAATATAAATTAAAAAGAGAAAAAATTATTATATTAGAAAGCTAAAAAAGAAGAAGATAAAAGTGGATAATTTAGAGGGTAAATAGGTATTTGGCGATCAAAATTTGAGAAATCTAGTTGTGTGACCTTTTGAGTGCTATTGACATCAGTGGCGGACGCACATGGTAACAAGCGGGTTCAACTGAACCCGCTTCACTAAAAAATAATATTGTGTATATGTATAAATTACAATTAAAGCAGCGAAACTTTTGTATAAATATTTTATTTGAACTCACTTGACAACTACTATTTTACGACTAAAGTTATGTACTTCTAAGATTGAACCCGCTTGCACAAAATCCTGGGTTGACATAGTTAAATGACTTTGTTGCTACAAACGAAAGAAGGATGATTTTGGTAGATAATTTCGAATAGCCGAGTAACCATTTGAGTAATGAACTCATTAGTTAAACTCATATTAAATTAATTAAGTACGGTTAGAGACGAGTACTGTACATAATGCTCGCTCGTACTCCTATTGTTTGACTGGGAAAAAAAGTCCAATATTTAATTAGGATTTAACTCTAGATATTAGTATTCGAAAATACTTAAGAGACTAGGAAAGCTCGAGTCTTGATCCTTAACCTTGCCATGGTTTATGTTTGTAAAGTTCTACGGATTTGCTTAGTGTCTTTTCCTCGGAATAATTTATTCTCTTACATATGAACACGTGTGTTATTGTTGAAGGAAATAGTGGGAAGAATTCTTTGTTCAATAAGTTAGTTCAACTAAAGTACTGGTCAATACTCTTTCCTTTTCAATTTATACACATTTGATTCAAATTATGTGGAGTTTGGCCAATATATTTAAATTTTGTCTTTTTAATCATATTGGACTTTAGAAGAATACTAACTTATAATATATTTTGTATTACATTTAAATATTTTAATTTTAATTTTAAATTACTGAGCTGAACTAATTCAATTTAACTTCAAAAATTTTAAAATTGACACTTGATAAACGAAATATGTCATATACATTAAATATAGAGAGTATTTTCTTTACGAAACATAGGTATATTTGCGAAAATAACTAAAATAATAACAGATATTAAATTTCAAATATACAAGTTTAAAAGTGTAAATAAGCTCAGTACGAAAAATCTTAAAGTTTGAATTATTAATTAAATCATGTATACGCTTATAATAATATTCCCTCCAGTCCACTTTAATTAATTTTTTGGCTATTTTCACACATATTAAGGAATCCAGCTTTTAGCATTAATTAACAATGAAATTGATTATATTAATTTAATTTTTCCTTAAAAATATAATAAATATTTCTAGGCTCTTTACTCTCAGGGCAACTTTGAAAAAAAAAAGAAGTTAACCCCTTCTTGATGTCTGAAAAAATTAAATATTATGAATCATAAAAAAAAGGCTAAAAAATTAATTAAAGCGGACCGTATGTAGTAATAATAGTCATTATATATCAATGCTTATTAAAGTAGTTAAAAAAAAAAAAGTAGTAGCAAATTTCCCACCAAAAACAATAAAATAAAGGATATGAGTACGTACTAATGTGTCAAAACAATAAACAAAGATGCTGTTGCAATGCCACCAAGTTTGTAGAGAAAATACTAGGTGGTCTCTGTCACTTTGAGAATCTTGTCAAACATGGAGAAACACAATTCCTCAATGCTGGTGCCACTTCCACCGACACGCCGCCACCGAAGCGGCGCAGAATACTCATCTTACGGCCAACTAATGGTTGTGCCACCTACCACCACCGCCATTACTCCGTACAGTACATACTCAAGCAGCTTTAAGCTGCCCCCTGGTTGGGGTGTTCAAGAAGTTCCTCGCTCTGATGGCTGTCGAGTTGACAAGGTCTCTACATTTCCTTTTAACTTCATTTTTATATAGAATTTAATGCAATTTTTTTATGCATTTGATAACATAGAACTTTTTATGCCATCATGTTAAAATGACTCACTATAACAAGCAACTGTCTATAATAAGACTAATTTGTTAAGCTGAAAAATGAAGTTAAATAACTTGTTGTAATAGGTTAAATCATACTATTAATGTGAAACTTCTTTACATTATCTGTCTATATATAAGTTAAATTCTTTTGCATATTACATGAGTGGCGGACGTCATGGTTTCAAGCCGCAGAAACAGCCTCTTGCATTTCTGCAAGGTAAGGTTGCGTATAATAGACTCTTGTGGTCCGACCCTTTTTCGGTCCCCGTTCATAGCGGCGGGATCTTAGTGCACCGGGCTGCCCTTTTTATATTACTTGAATTAATTTGTTGCGTGCAAGCTATTCGTTTCTATTTTTACTTAATTTTTTCTGGTTTGGAACTTTCCACAAGAGTAAGTGATAAAAGAAAGATACAGTAAATTGCTTAGTTAAATTTGGGTCTAATTGAAGTTGACAGGATAACATGTTTGAATGATTTTTGTCTCTCCAACTATTCAGGAGGGGCAGATGTAGCTCACTTACAAAGGCCGAGTGTTGCTATAGTATTATACTTGTGTTCTTCCTTTCAAGAAATATTGCATGTTTCAGAGTGCTATGCATTTTTTACTCTTAATTTTGATGCATAGACTATCCATTATATCAGTAACCTGTTTTGCACTGATGTTATCGTAGAATTTGAACATTAATATATTTGCTGGACAACCGGATAATTTGTCCCTCAGGAACTTATACAGTAGGTGCATCCAGGGGCGTATACACCTTGTCCTATGTTGTGTCACCGGACACTGCTTCGTCGAAATTTTTACTAGTTATGTATAAGAAAAAATAAAAAAATTGGAGATAAATATAGAAAATGATGCCGCTTATTTCTTCAAGTTATTTATTTGTTCATTTCTTCAAGTTGTGATAACGCTTATAAAAAATCATGCGTACGCCACTGGGTCCACCGGTGTAGCTGTCAAATAAGAGAAGCATCAAGGATTTTTGAAGAAAGCTGAATTTAATTGAAAATTGGTTAACGCGAGATCTTTTAGTCTTTAAACTGTATGTATAGCTTACAAGATCTCAAATGATAAGAATTGCTCTGTGGACTAGATATTACTTGAAGGATTTAATGTTATAAGTGAGAATAAGTATCAAATTTCGATGGATTTCTGAGGAGATGCTGAACTTTTAAGTGACCTATATAGGCTTTAGCACCTTCTTTTTTCCCTTGTGATGGAGCTAGCTCGACGTTAACTAAATGCCAGGTTGTTTGGTAAGATGCAAATTGTGTTTATTACATCATAATCTATAACAGACATTACGTTTATCATGCAGTACTACTATGAGCCCGGGACTGGGCTAAAGTTCAGATCATTGAGAGAAGTCGAGAGACGGTTGAATGGAGAGATATATGCTCCTAGATCCAGGGCATTGATAGTGAGACACAATCAGGCAAGTGTAAGATTTGAATATTTCAAAAGGATGTTTGTAATTTCTCTCGTCTTAGTGATGTCTGAATATGAAAACTCTCTTTCTTATTTTGGTCTTTTTCTGTTTCATCATCGACGGAGTATTCATACTTCACAGAGTTCTGTATCTCGGAAGATGGTTGTTTATGGTGGAAAGGTACAGATTGACTACACTTTGGCCCTCAGTTCTTTGACTTAATTACTTTTGATGGATGGGATGTGGAGATCTATTAGTATAGTGATACTTTTATTTTCATTTGGACAGTCCATATTGTTGCTCTTTTTCTTCCCCTCGTTCTTGTAAGTTGTAATTGAAAAAAGAAATATGCCGTAAAAAATAGACTCATATTTTTGAGCTTTGCGGCCATTATTTGAGTAGAAAAGAAGTTCTGAATATTTTTGTGATTTAACATACTACTCCATATAGTAATTCCGGAATAATAAAGTGACTGTCCAAGTTTCCTGTCTAATATTGCAACATCTGTTTCATGTCCAGCATGGATATTCAATTGGAATATGCATGTTTAGGAACTTTGAAATCTATGAACAGAATGTTTCTTTTTCTCTGTTGTCATTGTTTTCTTGTGATTTTAGAAAACACAAGCTTCAATTGAACATCTATAGGATGCAAAACCATAATTCTGCTGTTTGCGCAGAAACATTAGGTGAATGAATCCAGGGAATTATATTCCTTTACAGATAGTTAGACAAGAAACAAACTCGTTTTACTTTGATTTTATGCTATGCAAGTAAAGACTGAAACTGATGCGACAAAATTGCAGATAGTGAGAATGGACGAAGAGCAGTTGAATCAATGGGCAATTGTGCCATCAAGAAGTGCAGCCACCTTACCCTATGAACTTCCAGATGGTTGGGTGATAGAAGAGGTACCACGTAGAGACGGAAGCTTCGTGGACAAGGTACACTCTCTTGTCCTTCAAAAATAGTGAATTCGTTTATCTTTCTTGATTCAGCTGCTATCAAGTTTCCCCAAATTAGCTCTATCACTTATGTCCAAAAAATGATGTTTCATTACATAATCCAAAGTTTAAACTTCTGAAAGTTCTAAGTGTTGTTTTTGAATCCAAGTTAAGAGAGCATTTCCCTAAGAATGGATAGCGCGAGACGAGGCAGGTGGAACATATCACCCTGAAAATTGGTAGCCCTGTTTGTGTGCTTTTCCTAAACATCTTACATCATGTTTTATGTAGAGAGATCAACTGTCAAAAATAAATGTTTCATGCAGGAGATCACTGATTTAAGTGCTTCAGTTTTGCATGATTTGAAGAGAGCTATTTGAGCGAAACTGTTCGAATGGACAACAGTCAGGTTCGAAGCTGATGCTTGCATCAGGGTAGGCTGCCTACATCACACCCTCTTGGGGTGCGTCCCTTCCTCGGGACCCTGCGCGAACGCCGGATGCTTTGTACACCAGGCTGCCTTTTTTTTTCTTTTTCAATGGACAAGTTATAATAGTATCTGTTTGAGTGGCAGGCATTGAGTGTGTTACTGAATTACCCTTGCTGTTACAGACTTATAGCATTATTGGAATTGGAAACTTGATTATTTTTTCAAAACCTTGCTGATATGTCACAAGCAATCTATCTTATGGAATGTGCTAAACCTTCTCTTTACCATGATGTTCTTTCTCATTTTCACAACTATGACAAAGATTATCCCTTTTCACGTTTTCCCCCTTTTGTTCTGGCGAAGTTGCAACTATTTTTTTTCCTCGTACGCAGTATTACTATGAACCAGGAACTGGACTAAAGTTTAGGTCCAGAATAGCAGCACAGAGATACTTAGCAGAAATGAGAGAAGATGTTCCTTTGTCAGCTACTCTAGAAGAACTAAAAGAGAATAAACCGCTCTCCAAGATGTTTAAGTTGCACCATCAGGCAAAGGTGAGCTAATATCTTGAACGTCAAAATGCATGACATTTATCTCTTTTTGATGTCAAGATATGTCTTCTTTTGTGCCTTTGTAGAAATCCGTTCCATGTAAGAGAAACATCTCCAGAGAGGATTTGCAGAAGTCGTCATTTCTTTCTCCACCTGCAAAAGTAAATTGGGTTCTTTCTAGTCCTAAAGGGGATGGTTGGGACCCTTTCATTGCCGGAACACCAATCCCTGATTCGGTAAAACAGCAATGGACTAAAAGATTCATGTTGTTCATGAATGATGAGACTCCGAATGCAGAAAACTCAGACTAGAAAGGTAAGCCAACGCGCTAAAGCTTCAACTGATCTATACTCCTTTTCATATACAGATCGAATAGTACTGTGTGACCAAATATGTTTCTAACCAATCAGTTATCTTCGTTGCAGTTAAAGACGGATAGTCGGAGAGTCCAGGAAAAAAATCCAGATGGAAACAGTAGTTTATGTTACAAGCAAAGCTTGAACTGCTTGTAAAACCTAGAGAATTACATGCTGATCTTGTACATACTGACATTATGGAACTCCATCTAACATTACTTCCTAACCATTGTACAGAATCTGTTGTCCTGTTTATTTCTATGTCCGCTCGTGCTCTCAACGTCCAACTAATGTATCCTATTACAGTTTTGGCAACTTTTTACTATGGTGCATGTTTACCTTTCATAGATGAATACAATAGCTAGTTTGCTACTATGGGTGATTTGATGTCAGTTCAAGTGCAATCCAGTGTACTTGCATGAGCTCTATTTGAAAAGCTGGCTGCTGCTTGAATCAACATCAAATCATTGCTAAAATTGTTTCCCCTTTGTTTCATTTTACACGACGGTGTTTGGTTGGCATTGTAAGCACGTGATTTTTGCCTTACGGACAATCACTCCAAAAGAAAACAAAAATAGTGACCAGTGACCTCGCTGTATAAATTTTCAATTTTTCATGACCTGTACTGCTAGTCATTTATGGTTCGTCCCAAGTTGCATTTGATCTTATCAATCAAAATACAAAGTATGTCTGTCATGATAATCAAACCATAATTCGGTCATTGAAAGAAAATTCAAAAAATATATATATGCATCGTTCGTTCTAGGTTGTGATTTAACTTACTTAAACATTTTAATTTGGTGTGATAATTGTGTTGAAGTGTTACATTGTTGTTTGTTTTAATTTTATTTGTTTTATTATTTATTTTGTTATTTCATTTTTTGTTTTAAAATAAGAGAACAAAGAAAATAGTGATTTGGGCCCAAGAAATGAAACAAAAAATAGGCCCAAAACCGGTACACAAGCACCCAGTCCAAGTCAGGCCTGCCCAAACACTGATTCAAACGACGCCGTATCAGCGTCCTTATCAGAACCGTTGATCTGACTCAAACAAACGGTCCTGATCAGGTTGATCACTCCACCTCAACGACGTCGTTTCAGTCAAATTAATCTGAACCGTCCAACCCTTAGATCCAACGGACCCAGGCCTTCCCCCCTAAACCCGTCCAATCTTGACCCGATCCAGCCTTACCCGGTCTCACCCACTATCAAACCCAAAACGACACCGTCTTCCCTAAGTGAATAGATCCTGGCCATAGATCTCATCTGATCCAACGGCCAGGATCTAAACCCTTAGATCGTATATAAGCTTTCTATCGTACCCCACGCCCCATATCCGAACCCCCCCATCCACTCATCGTCTTCACCAAACACTGAAACCCCCCAAACCCTAGCAGCCGCCCTGATTTCCCTTTCACCAGAACCCGGCGGCATGAACGCCGATGACCACCTTCTGAACACCCTAGGACCACCTCACTGTCCTAAACATGGATCCGTTACCCCCTAGCCTCGAATCACCTTCCTTCGTCTCGAATCTTCATTTGAAGATTCGAGTCGAACTCTGACCTACACCAAACCTCACCATCTTCACACTAGACAGTCCCCGAACCTCCCTCGTGACCAAACCATGTTTGGTTTGGTCCGAATCTGACCAGGGAAACACGAATCCCAGATCTGCTGTTTCGAACCCTAGGGTTCTTCGTGCCTGTTCCGTGCCTGTTCCGTGTCTGTTCCGTGCCTGTTTAAACCAAGAGTTTATGGTCTAATGGACCTTAATCGAAGTGTTTCTCAAAACACTTCGATTAAGGGTTCCACGTGCCTGTTCCGTGCATGTTCCGTGCCTGTTCTGTGCCTGTTTAAACCAAGAGTTTATGGTCTAATGAACCTTAATCGAAGGGTTTCTCATTTGAGAAACACTTCGATTAAAGTCCGTTAAACTTTGAGAAGGGTCTGTTCAAACACAAGTTGATTTTCCTGATCTTTTCTTTCAAAGATTTTAAGGTAAGTTTGTCTTCTCTTCTTCATTCCAGTTCGTGTGTGTGTTAAAGGTCTATTCGTATGGCCAAACATCTTGTTCAAATTGTGTTTTGAATTTTACCAACTGTTTTCTCACACCTTGCCTGGACCTCTGTTATTTGATCAAATGTTTCCTCATTCACTGATAATGCGTGTGTATGTGAACTGCATAACTTACTGAATTGAAACTGTTTGAGTAATCAATCCCCAAGTTAACCTCTGTATTGACATGTGCAATCTGACCCCTTGCTGATACTGTTTGATTCTAATCCTTGGCTTTGATTGTGTATGTTGTAATTAGTATAGTCGATTCGATACATGTCGTTAAATAGTTTTAGCTGTTTGAATGGTAACAGCTTGATTTGTCTCGTTGAACATTGCTTGAATCAAAATTGAAGATCGACTATAGCTATTTACAATTGATGTATTTGAATCAGAAATACAAAGGGATTGATTTTGTTTAGTTGTAGTTAGAATTGGAGGGCATGTGCACTTGTGCACAACATGTGCATAAAGCCCTTTTGGATTGTGCTGTCAGATTATATTCTTGTTGCCCATGGCCTGTTTTAGTTTAATAAATGTTAAAAGGGGGCTGTCAGGGATCTCATGGGAGTTTTGTTATTTAAAATAACTGAGTGGAAAAACAACAGGGAGGGGGAATTTTGAGTTGTCCAGCAGGCTGTAAAGTGCTGGGATTAGGCTATAAGAAGGGGGACCTTCCATTGAGAAAAAGGGATTCTTTTTTTTGGAGCCTAAAAGAGGATTCTTTTTTGGAGCCTAAAAGAGAAGGTTTTCTTAAAAAAAACTGAAAGAAAGAAACATAAATTCTGAGAATATTGTAACCAAACGCTGTCTGAAAACTACAGAAGAATTCACATTGGTCAAGTTGTCTTGGCCAAGTTCTGTTGTTTGCCCTGATTGAGTTGCTTGTGATTGTTGAACTGCTGGTGTTGCTGCATTGAATACTCTGTTATTTTTGTTGGTTCATTACTCTGGTTCTGGGATTGTTTGTTTGTTGCTCGACTGCTCGTGAGCTTCATCATTGTTGGCTGGTTGTTGTTGCTGTGTATCTGTTGTTGCTGTGTTTGTTGCATACCACTCAACTGATCATTCCTTTCTTCCTTTGGTTTCCTTACCAGGTACACAATTACACTACCAATGTAACTCGAAAGTTTGAGCAATGAGTGTAAACGAGAAGATCTGCAGATGTTTTTTATGTACATGGACTGTTGTGTTAAATGTCATGTAGTGTCTAATAGCTCACATTTTTGTTTGGGATACTGAAGGTAGCTTACAAGCCTAGTTGATGTCAATGTAGGGGATTGAATGATAGTTGTACATGTATGCTGTTAGATAAAGGTATTCCCAATGCAGTAGGTTGTATCTTGGATTTAGTTTAATTGTGTAGTATAATTCTTTAATGTATGCCAAGCATGAAAACTGTACACTACTAGTTAAGTTCTTTCTCTTCCGATAAATTGCCTCATCTAACTGGTAAACTATGCTTTAGAACAAAGAACACAAAGCTTGCAATCTCAACCTCATGAAGGTCGAGCCCAGGTCAAAACAGACCAAGCAGGCCCGCGTCGAACAAATAGTGGCCCAGGTCTGGCCCATCCCGCATGAGCTGGATTTGGGCCGTAACGTTCAATCGGCTGTCCGTGTGCGTAATCACGTTTACTTATTCTGTAAAGGCATTTTGAATCCTGCTATAAATAAGCCTACAAGCATGTAATCAACTAGGACTATCTCTGTTTTCAATTAGTAGAGACAAACGCGACAAGAAACGTAGTTGCTATAGGAAATCCTTTTAAAATAAGGACGAGATGAGCCTCGACAAATAAAAACGCACAAGCTGCGGGGCCCTCGTTAAATGTATATATCGAAGCATTCAGTTTCCAAGGCGGGTCGTTTAGCAAATCTCACGACCCTCCCGGAATAATAACGCGATAGCCTCTTTAAGCGCGTATTTAATAATTTTACCTTCTTAAATTCGGGTGCGCATTTATGTGACCCAAATCCAAATCTCGACGGATTCGAGATGTGTTTCTAATCACGGGTACATCGATTGTGACGTGGTTCGAGATGCATGTCCATGACGTCGCAAATTCCTTTTTAAGAGTAAGAATGAGACGAGCCTCGACAAACAAAAAATGTACAAAGCTGTGGGCCCTCTAAATGTATGTATATATTAAAGTGTTTAGAATTCGGGATGTGCCGTTTAACGGATCTTTACGACCTTCCCCAAAATAACAAGACGCTAGTTGCTTTAGGCGCGCCTTTAACAATTTATTTTCCTTAATTCGGGCGCACATTTATGTGACCCAAATCCAAATCTCAACCGAGTCGAGATATATCGATAACTACGGGTGCACTGATGTAACGTGGTTCGAGATATGTTTTCATGACGTTGCAATTCTCGTAAAATAATAATAATGACAAAAGCGGTTAAGTTAAATTTTGCACATAGGTTCAACATGTATTAAATCAGATAATCAAGCCGAATATAACAGTTGAGCGACCGTGCTAGAACCACGGAACTCGGGAATGCCTAACACCTTCTCCCGGGTTAACAGAATTCCTTATCCGGATTTCTGGTACGCAGACTGTAATAGAGTCATTCTTTTCCTCGATTCGGGATTAAAATTGGTGACTTGGGACACCCTAAATCTCCCAAGTGGCGACTCTGAAATAAATAAACCCATCCCGTTTCGATTGTCCTTTAATTGGAAAAACTCCCTTGCGCCCTCGCGGGTGCGTAAAAAGGAGGTGTGACAGCTCTGGCGACTCTGCTGGGGATTCTTTAGCCCAGAACCACTGGTTCAGGGTTAAGAATTCGAGCTTGAAATAATTGTTATTATTTGGCTTTATTTATTATCTGATTTTTACGTGTTTGAGCCTAATGTGCTAAATGCTGCTTTTACTGCTTTGATATTATTTGAACTGTACATATAAACTGTGCCGAAACCCCTCTCTTCTCTCTCTTGAGGAGTGCACGCTGGTCGTGGCTTCTTTCTGTTAGTGTCATATACCAAAATAGAACGAGGATTCGGAGGAGTTGCAAAATCGGATGGCCTTTTGGTTACCGGTACACAGCTCCCATCCTCGGCTCGAGTTGTCCGCTCGGGTAAGCCAGGTCTAGAACAAACACCTAAGGTTTTACAGCTTAGTATAACATGACTTCATGCCGGATCCCTAGTAGGAACGCTTATTTGCATCATGTGCATTTGACTTAGGGGACTCAATACAGGGGTTGGGTCCGTCTAGGACAAGCAACCTGAGAATAAAGACCATCCTGCTACATCTTGTTTGCTTTATGCATTTACTTGTTTCAAAGCTTGCATGCTGACCGGCTTCTGAATAGTGGGAATGTTGTGAAAAATAAGAATAACGGTTAGGGAGTTAATTATTCATTTTTGAAAAAACCAATACCCAGAAAACAGTTAAAACTCTGCCAGAATTTTGAAAAAAAAAATAGAAAAAGAGAAAATGTGTGTCTTATTAATCTGTTTTAGAAAGTAAGAGAAGAATAAGAGTCTTTGTTTTATTTTCAAATAGAAGAGGAAAAATAGTGTGTCTCCAAAATTCGGATTATGCCCGAACTACGTCAATTTGATTCTCGCGGGGTGCGAGATACGTAGGCAACCCCCATCGGGCTCAACTTATTTATCAAAATATAGGTACAATCCAAAGGAACAAAAGTTTTAAATAGTCAAGGTGACATCACGCTTTTCAGAAACAAACAAATTTCGTTTTTTTAGGAAGAAGGGTGTGTCAATTTGGTATTTGAGTCCAATGAGTCTGGATCTTTGCTTAATCACCCCAATAAACATGCAGAATGAGCATAAGTCCAAGTTTGCCAGTAACGGTTAGGAGCAAGATCCCTCTGGAGGTGCGATTATGGTGGGAGGATCTGGAAAAGTCAGAGCAAGACAAGATCAAACTGCACCTGGGAGGTCTGGTTAGTTTGTTGAATGTCCGGCCCCGATGCGACATCATAAAGGCTTTGGTTACATTTTGGGACCCGGCCCACAACGTATTCCGTTTCTCGGATTTTGAACTCACCCCAACCTTAGAAGAAATGGCGGGTTACATGGACGTCACTGAAAGTTTGAGACACAAATACCTGATCGCTCCAAGAGCTATGAATTCACACAAATTCATGGATCTGTTGAAGATAAGCAAGGGAGTCCCATACGCTGAACTGGACAGAGGTTTTTCTACCCTACAATTCATATACCAGAGGTACGGGAACATAGGAGGATTCAATGATCCAAAAAATGGTGTTTGCAGTAGGGGAAATCTGGTAAAGTGGAATGAGCATAGGCAGTTCGCTTTTATGGTGGCATTTTTGGGCCTTGTGGTGTTTCCCCGAAAAGATAGAAATATCGATCTGAAGGTGGCTGGAATCGTTAAGGTCCTGATTACCAATGATAAAAGCATCCTTGCTCCTATGGTAGTGTCAGAAATATACCGAGCCCTCACGGCTTGTAAGGTCGGGACAGACTTCTTCGAGGGGTGCAACTTGTTATTACAGATGTGGATGATCGAACACCTGTGTCACCATTCTCAGTATATGCGCTACATGTCTACAAATGGGGGCTGTATCGAGGGTTATAACCTGAGGGTTTCAGGTTTCCGATCACCAGGAGGGTTTGAAGAATGGATATCCTATCTCCGGGCCATAACTGCAGATCAAATAAACTGGACTTTGGGTTGGCTTTCTGTGGAAGAAATCGTATACATGCCCGCCACTGGTCCTCACTTCCTCTTGATGGGACTCAGAGGTATTCAACCTTATGCCCCTTACAGGGTGATGAGGCAGTTAGGAAGGTGTCAAGTAGTACACCCGGACGAAGATCTCAGCACTTATGCAGTCGAGGTCAGCAGTGACGGCCAATTTCCTGAAAAGACAGTTCGTTGCATATGGGGAGAATGCCAGTACCTGACGGTAAATACTCGGGTAGGTGATGTATCCAGAGGTGAAGTCTCACCAGCTTATCTTGCTTGGCATAATAAGAAGAACATTGCGGAGCGGCCCACCAAACGGCCTCACCTCCAAGATTTTGTTGAGTCATCACAAGAACAATGGGGCTGGCTCGCAAAAGAGGAAGGTTACCGAGCTGAAATCGGGAAGCTAAAGCGTCAAGTTGAAAGACTTGTATTTGAAAATAATGTGCAAGTCGCCTCGGAACAGGCGGAAAGAAACAAGCTAGCCCAGGAGAACCAAACCTTGAAGGCCCGCCTTCGCCAAGCCAGTAAGAATAACATTGACCGACAGAGGCGTCGCTCCGATGAAAGATTGATAGCAAGTTTGAGAAATCAGGTCATCCAGAGCCAAGAAAAATTAGAACAATCGGAAACTTGCATCGCAAGGATGAGGGTCAAATGGGCAAAAGGTACAATAGCCCGAAGGCAGCGTCTGCAACAGGTCATAAGGGATTATGAAATGAGCATCGGGATATCAAGAGAGACGAACTCCACTCTGCATGAGCGGATCATCAAACAAGCACGAGATGCCCAGGCCGACAGAAGACAGTGTTACGATGCAATGGCCTGCAAGGAAAGACAAATGGAGTTGTTCCAGAATCGACTTGCCGACAATGCTCAGGCACTGGGATTGAAGAACCGACAAATCAGGCAGTTGTTCATTGAAAGGGATAGCATTCGAGCAAGGATTGACGAAATCGGGCATTACATCTACATGAAATGCCTGGCATGTGAACAAACACCTCGGAAGACCCTCCTTGTTTCCATCATGGGCTGCGTCCACCGGATTATGAACGAGTTGAAGAGCTTGCAAAGAGACCTTACACCTAGGGCCGCGAAAGGGCCGAAAGATGCCTCGTGGGCCCCTAAGTTGGAAAATTAGTCTTTGATCGAGTCCTGTTTATTTGGCGTTGTTGCTTTCCCATATGTTGTTTTCATTTCGATTAGTCAAACCAAGTTAAAAATTGTGGAGTCTGTACTGTTGCTATTATTGTTTGAAGTAATGTGTAATAGCAAATTTTGACAATGAAATTAAGTGACTCCAAAAGAATTTCTATGTGTCTTACTTTATGGCAGAACTACGCCTGTTCTGATTCGCGCGGGGACGTGATACGTAGGCAATCCCCATAAGATTCGACCGCTTTAATAAAGAAAGAAAAGAAAACACAAAAATAACAATAAAAAGGACAAATGAGCAAACCGGGATGACGCTAATTGTTCGAAGCAAAGCATGTAGAAACGGTTAACTGCCTAGGAGCATTGCATCCTCTATGTGTTATGATCAAATCTGTTAAACTCTAACGCTAACAAAGTTTGTTGTTGTCTGATTCAGACAAGTTAGTTGTTAAAGAACTCTGGCAACACACTCCTATCAGACCAGATCCAAAGGACCGGTAGCAACAATCATGACTACTTCAGAGAATAGTAATGAGGAAGAAAGGTCGATGAACCAGTTGTTAAAAGAAGCGATGGAAAAGATTGAAATGATGGGACTAGAGATGAACGCAATGCAGCTAGCCATAGCCAAAACACAAAAGAGCCCTGAAACACTGGGACACACGCCGGAATACCCTCACTCCGGCCCTTCCACAAGCCTCCCAAATCCCCGTTATCATCAAGAAAGAAGCCCTCATGATTCCCAAGCTCCACCACCCCATCAACCTCTCCCAACACCCAGTATTCCCACTTTTGTGGGACCCACATCAGCCCCCTTACAAAGAACGACCAGTGAGCCATTGTTTCAGGCTCACGATACACAATACTATCCCCCGAGCCTACGTTTCATGCTCCCGAGCCACATACCTACAATCCGCACTTGGAAGTACCGGCAGAGACTGAAAAGCCGGTCAAGGCCCCTGAACAGGATGAGGTATTGAGAAAGTTCAAAAGCCTGGAGCAGTCCTTCAAGAACCTGCACGGACTGGGCAACCAAGTCAGCGTAGCTTATAAAGATCTATGCCCTTTCCCGGACGTCCAACTCCCGGCTGGATTCAAGATGCCTAAGTTTGATCTATATGAAGGGCACGGTGATCCCATGGCACATTTGCGGGGATTCTGTAGCAAAATGAGAGGGGCAGGCGGCAAGGATGAGCTGCTAATAGCTTATTTCGGCCAAAGTCTGAGCGGATCTGCGCTAGAATGGTATACCAGGCAGGATTCCAGTAGGTGGTATACTTGGGACGATCTGGCGCAAGCTTTCGCAGGTTATTTCCAGTACAATCTCGAGATAGTCCCTGACCGTCTCACATTATTAAGAACTGGGAAGAAACCCGGGGAAAGTTTTCGCGAGTTCGGGTTCCGCTGGAGAGAACAAGCAGCTAGAGTCGATCCTCCCATGAGAGAGGGAGAGATGGTGGACTATTTCTTGCAAACATTGGATCCAACCTACTTTGGTCACTTGGTGACAACAGTTGGAAAATCTTTCAACGAGGTGGTCAAGATAGGGGTCATGATAGAAGAGGGTCTGAGGTCTGACAAAATCTTGAACTATTCGGCACTCAAAGCCACAACCCAGGCTATTCAAAGCGGCACGGGAGGTGCGCTGAGAAGAAAGAAAGAAGAGGTTGCCACGATCGAGGCAGGCAGTTGGTCCAGGGCTGGCAGGCCGCACTACAACCAACCCAGACCTCACAGGTCAAACTACCCATACAACCTACCACAAAATTTCTATCCACCTCGAGAACCATATTGTTCCGTACACCAGGCCCAGGCATACACTCCGCTTCCGGTTCGCCCGCAATGGCGCGCGCCGGCTCCCCAGAACATACATGCACCACCACAAAACACCTATCCTCCACCGAGGGCGTATAGAAACCCTTCAGGGGCAGGCTTTCGGGGAAATCCAGATGCTAGGAATGACAGGTTGCGGAAACAGAGAACTTTCACGGAGTTGGGAGAAACCTACACCGCTTTGTTCCACAAGCTGAGGCAATTGGGTTTGGTTAGTCCTGTCCAGACTCGAGAACCAAATCCCCCACCTCAGAATTTGGATCGATCAATAAGTTGTGAATACTGCTCAGGGATGCTCGGGCATGACACCGAGAAGTGTTGGAAGTTAAGGCATGCCATACAGGATCTTATCGACACCAATAAGATCGAGGTCCAGACACCAGAAGCTCCTAACATCAACCAAAACCCACTGCCAGCGCACCACGAAACTCACATGATTGAGTTGGTGTGTGAGGGAGGAGAATTGAGAAAACCCTCACAAACAGTGATGATGATCCAAGCCGCCCCGAAAGAAGTCTCAACCAGTGGAGGAACGAGTGTACAGTCGCAGGGAGAAGGCGTCAAGCCGGTAGTGATATTGGGAAAGAGCCCGTCCGCCATAACAAGCAAACCCGAGCCAAGCAAGTTGGTAATATCAGGGATTCCGCCCACACCGACAGTCGTGTTAAAAAGGGTATGTAGAGAACTAGTAACCATAAAGCCTGTGGTCCAGCTGCCGATGATTGATAGCAAGGCTGTGCCTTGGAAATATGAAAAGGCAGTGGTGATGTATAAAGGAAAACAGGTGGAAGAAGTTAGTTGTGAAGCGCAAGGGCTGACTCGATCAGGTCGATGTTTCGCTCCGGTGGAACTAAGGAGAACCAACCCAGCTGCAACCAAGAAACCTGTGTCCGAAGAAGAGGCTGAGGAGTTCCTGAGGAAGATGAAAGTACAGGACTATTCTGTGATCGAACAGCTGAGAAAAACACCGGCCCAGATCTCACTGCTGTCATTACTGATCCATTCTGAGGAGCATCGTCGGGCCCTGATGAAGATATTGAACGAAGCTCATGTACCCAATGAGATTTCTGTAAACCACCTGGAAACCATTGCCAACAAGATTTTTGAGGTGAACAGGGTAACATTCTCAGATGATGACCTGCCGATGGAAGGTACGGAGCATAATAAAGCTCTATACCTAGCTGTCAAATGTGAAGACTCGGTGGTAACTCGAGTATTGGTGGATAACGGCTCAAGTGCCAATATTTGTCCACTATCTACCCTGAACCAGTTAAAGATCGACCACAGAAGAATCCACAAGAACAACATCTGTGTCCGAGGGTTCGACGGAAACGGAACAACCACCGTGGGGGATGTTGTACTTGAATTGACCATCGGTCCAGTCCTGTTTACCATGGAGTTCCAGGTGTTAGATGCCACAGTGTCTTATAACCTGCTATTAGGACGACCATAGATTCATGCAGCCAAAGCAGTGCCCTCCACCCTACATCGGATGGTGAAGTTCGAGTGGGAAAGACAAGAGGTCGTGTTACACGGCGAGGACGCAGCGTGCACCATGGGCGGAGCCATTGTACCTTTCATAGAGACCGATGATGACAAAGGTCCTTGGGTCTACCGGATTTTCGATACAGGGTCGGCCAACAAAATCTCTGAAGGAGAGATCATCCCACACCCTAGGGTAGCTGCCGCGACAGTCATGATGGTCTCAGAAATGCTGGGTAATGGATTTGTACCGGGAAAAGGCCTGGGAATCGAGCTGTAGGGGATTGTCCAACCTGTCACCTTGCCTAAAAATCTGGAAACTTTCGGGTTGGGGTTCAAACCAACCACAGCAGATAGGAAGCAAGCGCGAAAAATGAAGAAGAAGGTTTGGTTTCTGCCTAAACCGGTGCCACGTCTCTCAAGGTCTTTTGTCAAAGCAAGTGCCAAGGGGTCACCGGTCCCAAAGATTCTAGGACCATTGATCAGTATAAATGAGGACCTGAATCAGAGTTTTGAGAGGCTGTTCGCTGATGTCAGTATGGTAGAAGCTGGAGAAGGTTCCAGCAGAACAGAGATACAGTTTGTGGGGCCTGAGGCCAAGACCAACAATTGGACAGTTACTCCTCTTCCTGTCCGAGGGGAGTCTTGGTAGTAGGCTTTGATTTATGTTTTGTGTGTTTTGTTTTGTCCGGATTATTCAAGGGTGTAATCCAAATTTTACTTTCGTTTTTGTAAAAGTGTGAACCCTTTTATCCCGCAAGTTTAATAAAGTTCTTTTCTTTTGTCCCATTTTAATTTTGTTTTGTTCTTTTTCTTTCTGAACAGTTCTCTTTTTACTGGTTCTAATGACATGGCATGCACAGCGGATCTTCGACCTAGTCTAATAAATCAATCTGAATCCGACTCAATGATGCAAGAGGTCGTTTGTGACGATGAATCTGAATGTGACGAAGGTGAAGCCTTCGAAGAAATAAACCGAGAACTGTGCCAATTTGAAGAGAAACCCAAGCCCAACCTAAATGACACTGAGGCTGTGAATCTAGGAGACGCTGATAACGTCCAAGAAACCAAAATTAGCATCCACATTGAGCCGAGTGTTCGGGAAGAATTGATCAAAACCCTCATGGAATTCAAAGATGTTTTTGCATGGTCATATGACGATATGCCGGGATTAAGCACCAATTTAGTGGTTCACAAATTGCCCACTGACCCGGCATACCCTCCGGTCAAGCAAAAACTAAGGAAATTTAAAACAGAAATGAGTGTAAAGATCAAAGAAGAGGTGATTAAGCAGTTGCAGGCGAAGGTCATTCGGGTCACTCGATATCCCGAGTGGTTGGCCAATGTGGTACCAGTCCCAAAGAAGGATGGAAAAATCAGGGTGTGCGTCGACTACCGCAACCTCAACAAAGCAAGTCCCAAGGACAATTTTCCATTGCCCAACATCCATATCTTGATCGATAATTGCGCTGGGCGCGAGATCGGATCCTTTGTAGATTGCTATGCGGGTTATCATCAGATCCTAATGGACGAGGAGGATGCGGAAAAGACAGCGTTTATTACGCCATGGGGAACCTACTGCTATCGGGTAATGCCGTTCGGATTAAAGAACGCTGGGGCAACGTACATGCGAGCAATGACTGCTGTGTTTCATGACATGACACACAAAGAAATCGAGGTGTACGTCGATGATGTGATCATAAAGTCTTGGCGTCAGGAGGACCATGTAGCAGACCTAAGGAGATTTTTCCAAAGACTCCGAAGGTATGATATCAAGCTTAACCCGGCCAAATGCGCATTCGGGGTTCCATCAGGAAAGTTGCTAGGATTCATCGTCAGTCGACGGGGGATTGAGTTAGACCCATCCAAAATTGAATCCATCCGAGATTTGCCACCGCCAAGGAACAAAACAGAGGTAATGAGTTTGCTGGGTAGACTCAATTACATCAGCAGGTTCATCGCTCAACTCACAGCAACTTGTGAGCCCATATTTCGGCTGCTGAGAAAGGATGCTGCGGTAGGTTGGACGGCAGAGTGTCAGGAGGCTTTCGACCAAATCAAAGGGTATCTGTCTAATCCACCCGTATTGGTCCCGCCTAAGCCCGGGAAGCCCCTAATCCTTTACCTGACGGTCTTGGAAAATTCATTTGGTTGTGTACTGGGGCAACATGATGACACAGGAAGGAAGGAGCAGGCCATCTACTATCTTAGCAAGAAATTCACAGTACATGAGGTCAAGTACACTCAACTCGAGAAAACATGTTGCGCCCTAACTTGGGTAGCTCAGAAGTTGAAACACTACCTGTCTTCGTATACTACTTATCTCATATCCCGTTTGGACCCATTGAAGTATATCTTTCAGAAACCTATGCCCACGGGAAGGTTGGCAAAATGGCAAATTCTGCTCACAGAGTTTGATATCGTCTATGTAACGAGGACGGCCATGAAAGCCCAGGCGCTGGCAGACCATTTGGCAGAGAATCCCGTTGATGAAAAATACGAGCCCTTAAGAACGTATTTTCCTGACGAAGAGGTAATGCATACAAATGAGTTGGAATTGCCTGAGGAACCGGGTTGGAAGCTTTTCTTCGATGGAGCTGCAAACGCGAAAGGGGTTGGAATAGGAGCAGTACTCATTTCTGAAACAGGACGGCATTATCTTGTTACGGCTCAACTACGCTTCTATTGCACCAACAATATGGCCGAGTATGAAGCTTGCATTCTGGGTCTGCGCTTAGCTGCGGACATGGATGTCCAAGACGTCTTGGTCTTGGGAGACTCAGACCTCTTGGTACATCAGATTCAGGGTGAATGGGAAACGCGAGATCTAAAGCTCATACCATATCGACAATGCTTGCATGATCTGAGCAAGCGATTTCGATCGGTGAAGTTCAAACATATCCCGAGAGTTCACAATGAGGTTGCGGATGCCTTGGCCACCTTAGCATCAATGCTGCACCACCCTGACAAAATGTATGTTGATCCTCTGCACATCCAGGTCCGTGATCAGCACGCTTATTGCAATGCCGTAGAAGAGGAACCAGATGGCGAACCCTGGTTTCATGATATCAAGGAATACCTCAGAATGGGGACATATCCAGAACAGGCCACTGGAGACCAAAAAAGAGCCCTTCGGCGTTTGTCGAATGGTTTCTTCCTCAGCGGAGGAGTATTGTACAAAAGAACCCCGGATTTGGGATTGTTGAGATGCATAGATGCTGGTCAAGCCACAACGGTTATGGCAGAGGTACATGCTGGAGTTTGTGGGCCACACATGAGCGGATATGTGTTGGCAAGGAAGATCCTTCGAACAGGGTGTTATTGGCTCACCATGGAACACGACTGTATCACTTTCGTGAGGAAATGCCATCAGTGCCAGGTACATGGAGATCTGATCCATTCTCCGCCAACAGAGTTACATACGATGTCAGCACCCTGGCCGTTTGTGGCATGGGGCATGGATGTCATTGGACCTATTGAGCCGGCAGCATCCAACGGTCATAGGTTCATCTTAGTGACCATTGATTACTTCACCAAATGGGTTGAGGCTAAAACCTTCAAATCGGTAACCAAAAAGGCGGTGGTGGATTTTGTGCACTCCCATATCATCTGCAGATTCGGGATCCCAAAAGTAATCATCACAGATAACGGTGCGAATCTTAATAGCAGCCTAATGAGAGAGGTATGCCAACAATTCAAGATTACACACCGCAATTCCACCCCATATCGTCCCAAGGCGAATGGAGCGGTCGAAGCAGCCAATAAGAATATCAAGAAGATACTGCGAAAGATGGTGGAAGGGTCCAGACAATGGCACGAGAGATTACCCTTCACTTTGTTGGGTTACCGCACTACCGTCCGGACTTCCATAGGGACAACTCCTTATTTGTTAGTGTACGGAACTGAGGCTGTAATACCAGCAGAGGTCGAAATTCCGTCCCTCCGAATTGTCGCTGAAGCCGGGATTAATGATGATGAATGGGTCAAAGCTCGATTGGAACAGTTGAGCCTGATAGATGAGAAAAGATTGGCAGCAGTGTGCCATGGTCAGCTGTACCAGAAGAGAATGGCAAGAACATATAATAAGAAGGTGCGCCCCAGGAAGTTTGAAGTAGGGCAGCAGGTATTGAAGAAGATCCTCCCACATCAGGTCGAGGCAAAAGGCAAATTCGCCCCAAATTGGCAAGGGCCTTATATCGTGACCAGAGTATTGTCCAACGGTGCTTTGTGTTTGACAGATATCGAGGGGAGATGTGTCGACATGGCTATCAATTCTGATGCAGTCAAGAGATATTATGCGTAATTTCTTTAATTATGGCAATTTTTGGTTCGTTTGTTTGTATCTGGTATTTATTGGATAATGAGATGACGGAGGCAATCCTTTCTTCTATCCAAACACTTTTAGCCCTTGCTTCCCCCTTTGAGTCTTAAATTATTCTTTCATACCCCTCTTTTTGGAATCACTAATGGAAAAGACATGAAAAAAAAAAGAAAAAAAAGAAAGAAAAGAAAAGAAAAAGAAAAAGAAAAAAATCTTTAAAGGAAAATGAAAAGAAGGAGAAAGAAAAGAAAAAGAAGATAAAATCATAAGAAATACAAAACCGTGGGAACTACGTTTGACCTGATTCCTCGAAGAGGATACGTAGGCGCCTCACGGCTCGGTCATAGTGTGCATAATAGGCACAGTGTGCGTAACGCACGTAGCTCAACATAAGTGTAAAAAAATAAAGTTCCTCAAGCAAGAAAACTAGGGCAGATGTTATGTTTTAAGCTCCAACAAAGGTTTGATTCCAAAAGCTGTAGCAGATCACCCATCAAAATTATTTTCATTTTTGATAGCCTTTCTTTAGCCCCACACCAAAACCAACATCGACGTCCAAAAGACCTCCCGATCAATATCCAAGAGATGCCAAGTCAGGCAAATAAAGCCGAGAATAATACACCGATCCCCAGCAAAGAAGAGGATCATAAGACTGGGAATGAATTGATGGTCAAAGGAAATCTCCAGAAGAGAGGGTCGTATCGACAACACCCCGATTCCTTGATGAAGGAGTGAAATGAGAGAGTCTTATCGGTGAAAACCTTCACAGGCACCGAAAGGCGACGTAAGATGAGAAATGTAAAATGAGAGAGTCTTATCGGTGAAAACCTTCACAGGCACCGAAAGGCAACGTAAGATGAGAAATTTAAAATGAGAGAGTCTTATCGGTGAAAACCTTCACAGGCACCGAAAGGCGACGTAAGATGAGAAATGTAAAATGAGAGAGTCTTATTGGTGAAAACCTTCACAGGCACCATAAGGCGCCGGGAGCTGAGAGAAAAGAGAGAGTCTCATTAGTGAAAACCCCTCGAAGGGCACTATGAGGCGACAAGACAGATCAACAAAAAGCGACCACATTCGCAACGAAATGGACACTCATTTATCATCCCCAGCAAGTCAGACCATCGGGCAAATCGATTGATACGAATAGACTGGGTCGGGAATCTATGGTGCACGTCATGATCACGGGGACCAGTCATGTCCTCCAGATAAGTTCTTCTGAATTTCTTCTCCCACCAAATATTGGTTCAGAAAGATTTTCTCCTTTTTCTATCTTTTATTTCTCTTCCTAAAAATTTGTCTTGAAAAGACTTTTTCAAAGCTTACTACCAGAGACCTAAGGGGAATTCATCCAATGCAGGATAACACAAACAGTCTTAAAGGCCGGCCCCAGGCAATGCAATGATCGTGCATTGCAGTTTTGGAGGAAGTAAGCTCCTAAAGGGAGTGGTTTCGGGAGTAAAAGCAGACTCCCACAGCATGTGCTTAAAGAGAAAGCAGAAAGGGGGATAAATTGAAAACCAGCCCCCAGCAGGCCAGAAACCCCCAGCAAGCAATTTTGTCCACCAACCAATTATGGGGACATAGAGCAAGAAAAGGGGAAGAGAGGAAAAATCATCCGCCGGAAAGGCACCTCCTCCCACCACGATTAAAACTAACTAAATCCTTTTATCTGCTGCAGGAAAACAAAGGATTGATGATGGCACCAAGACGCAACGCCAGGGAGATCACCAAAAACCGGGGCAGAAAATTTTCTGCCGATTGTCAAAAAATTTCTCGGAAGAACGGGGAAACAATTTGAATACATTTAAGTTCTAGGTCGCCCACCAGTAAAATGCGGGAATACTTTTAAGTTCTAGGTCGCCCACCAGTAAAATGCGGGAATACATTTAAGTTCTAGGTCGCCCACTAGTAAAATGCGGGAATACATTTAAGTTCTAGGTCGCCCACCAGTAAAATGCGGGAATACATTATGTTCTAGGTCGCCCACCAGTAAAATGCGGGAATACTTTTAAGTTCTAGGTCGCCCACCAGTAAAATGCGGGAATACATTTAAGTTCTAGGTCGCCCACCAGTAAAATGCGGGAATACTTTTAAGTTCTAGGTCGCCCACCAGTAAAATGCGGGAATACATTTAAGTTCTAGGTCGCTCACCAGTAAAATGCGGGAATACATTATGATCTAGGTCGCCCACCAGTAAAATGCGGGAATACATTTAAGTTCTAGGTCGCCCACCAGTAAAATGCGGGAATACATTTAAGTTCTAGGTCGCCCACCAGTAAAATGCGGGAATACATTTAAGTTCTAGGTCGCCCACCAGTAAAATGCGGGAATACATTATGTTCTAGGTCGCCCACCAGTAAAATGCGGGAATACTTTTAAGTTCTAGGTCGCCCACCAGTAAAATGCGGGAATACATTTAAGTTCTAGGTCGTCCACCAGTAAAATGCGGGAATACATTTAAGTTCTAGGTCGCCCACCAGTAAAATGCGGGAATACATTTAAGTTCTAGGTCGCCCACCAGTAAAATGCGGGAATACATTTAAGTTCTAGGTTGCCCACCAGTAAAATGCGGGAATACATTTAAGTTCTAGGTCGCCCACAAGTAAAATGCGGGAATACTTTTAAGTTCTAGGTCGCCCACCAGTAAAATGCGGGAATACATTTAAGTTCTAGGTCGCCCACCAGTAAAATACGGGAATACTTTTAAGTTCTAGGTCGCCCACCAGTAAAATGCGGGAATACATTTAAGTTCTAGGTCGCCCACCAGTAAAATGCGGGAATACTTTTCAGCTCTAGATTCTGGAATCAGTAACCCCACCTGAAGGCGGAAGGTTACAACAGAGATCCCCAAGCAGGAAACAATAAAAAAAACCCAGCACCAAGAAGCAAAAGGCTGCAAAGGCAAACGCGCGATTCAAAAGGAAGAAGGAACGCGTCTCAAAAGAAGCAGTTTGGGAACATTATAGCATGACCCGGCATAACAATTTTGATGAAGAAAGCCATAACCACTGAAGAAACCATTGAAAGGCTTAAAGAGGAGGGCCATGTTCCCAGCAGATCAAGCGGAGTGATGAAAACTGGCATTCAGAAAAGGCAAAGGACCAGTATCATCCCCTGAGTTCACAAAATAAAGGCATCAGAGGAAAGCGCTAGCCGACAAGAAAGCAAGGCAACAAGAACAAGTTGAAGATAGATGAGATCTCATGATCCATACTCTAGCTTAGCTTCTTGTTTTTCCTTTCAGAAAAATGTAACAAGGAGATCGGTGAGCGGTAGCATCCCACAGCAGCATGCAACAGCGCACAGCAACAGCTAACACTACAGTCACGCGGTAGTCCCAGCTACCAAAATTTCCCGAACTACATTGACCTGATTCCTGTTCAGCCCAGGATATGTAGGAAACCTCTGAAGCAAAGGTTCGGTCAAATCTTTTTCAAAAAATGCTTCACACGGAGTACTCGGACGAGCAAAAATCGCCCGCTTTATCTTTGCGCGAAAACCCTTCGTGTCTTCGTGCAAAGAGGGGCAGCTGTAAGCACGTGATTTTTGCCTCACGGACAATCACTCCAAAAGAAAATAAAAATAGTGACCAGTGACCTCGCTGTACAAATTTTCAATTTTTCATGACTTGTACTGCTAGTCATTTATGGTTCGTCCCAAGTTGCATTTGATCTTATCAATCAAAATACAAAGTATGTCTGTCATGATAATCAAACCGTAATTCGGTCATTGAAAGAAAATTCAAAAAATATATATATGCATCGTTCGTTCTAGGTTATGATTTAACTTACTTAAACATTTTAATTTGGCGTGATAATTGTGTTGAAGTGTTACATTGTTGTTTGTTTTAATTTCATTTGTTTTATTATTTATTTTGTTATTTCATTTTTTGTTTTAAAATAAGAGAACAAAGAAAAGAGTGATTTGGGCCCAAGAAATGAAACAAAAAATAGGCCCAAAACCGGTACACAAGCACCCAGTCCAAGTCAGGCCTGCCCAAACACTGATTCAAACGATGCCGTATCAGCGTCCTTATCAGAACCGTTGATCTGACTCAAACAAACGGTCCTGATCAGGTTGATCACTCCACCTCAACGACGCCGTTTCAGTCAAACTAATCTGAACCGTCCAACCCTTAGATCCAACGGACCCAGGCCTTCCCCCCTAAACCCGTCCAATCTTGACCCGATCCAGCCTTACCCGGTCTCACCCACTATCAAACCCAAAACGACACCGTCTTCCCTAAGTGAATAGATCCTGGCCATAGATCTCATCTGATCCAACGGCCAGGATCTAAACCCTTAGATCGTATATAAGCTTTCTATCGTACCCCACGCCCCCTATCCGAACCCCCCCTCCACTCATCGTCTTCACCAAACACTGAAACCCTCTAAACCCTAGCAGCCGCCCTGATTTCCCTTTCACTAGAACCCGGCGGCATGAACGCCGATGACTACCTTCTGAACACCCTAGGACCACCTCACTGTCCTGAACATGGATCTGTTACCCCCTAGCCTCGAATCACCTTCCTTCGTCTCGAATCTTCATTTGAAGATTCGAGTCGAACTCTGACCTACACCAAACCTCACCATCTTCACACTAGACAGTCCCCGAACCTCCCTCGTGACCAAACCATGTTTGGTTTGGTCCGAATCTGACCAGGGAAACACGAATCCCAGATCTGTTGTTTCGAACCCTAGGGTTCTTCGTGCCTGTTTCGTGCCTGTTTAAACCAAGAGTTTATGGTCTAATGGACCTTAATCGAAGTGTTTCTCAAAACACTTCGATTAAGGGTTCCACGTGCCTGTTTCGTGCATGTTCCGTGCCTGTTCTGTGCCTGTTTAAACCAAGAGTTTATGGTCTAATGAACCTTAATCGAAGGGTTTCTCATTTGAGAAACACTTCGATTAAAGTCCGTTAAACTTTGAGAAGGGTCTGTTCAAACACAAGTTGATTTTCCTGATCTTTTCTTTCAAAGATTTTAAGGTAAGTTTGTCTTCTCTTCTTCATTCCAGTTCGTGTGTGTGTTAAAGGTCTATTCGTATGGCCAAACATCTTGTTCAAATTGTGTTTTGAATTTTACCAACTGTTTTCTCACACCTTGCCTGGACCTCTGTTATTTGATCAAATGTTTCCTCATTCACTGATAATGCGTGTGTATGTGAACTGCATAACTTACTGAATTGAAACTGTTTGAGTAATCAATCCCCAAGTTAACCTCTGTATTGACATGTGCAATCTGACCCCTTGCTGATACTGTTTGATTCTAATCCTTGGCTTTGATTGTGTATGTTGTAATTAGTATAGTCGATTCGATACATGTCGTTAAATAGTTTTAGCTGTTTGAATGGTAACAACTTGATTTGTCTCGTTGAACATTGCTTGAATCAAAATTGAAGATCGACTATAGCTATTTACAATTGATGAATTTGAATCAGAAATACAAAGGGATTGATTTTGTTTAGTTGCAGTTAGAATTGGAGGGCATGTGCACTTGTGCACAACATGTGCATAAAGCTCTTTTGGATTAAAATAGTCTGACAGCACATGCTGTCAGATTATATTCTTGCTGCCCATGGCCTGTTTTAGTTTAATAAATGTTAAAAGGGGCTGTCAGGGATCTCATGGGAGTTTTGTTATTTAAAATAACTGAGTGGAAAAACAACAGGGAGGGGGAATTTTGAGTTGTCCAGCAGGCTGTAAAGTGCTGGGATTAGGCTATAAGAAGGGGGACCTTCCATTGAGAAAAAGGGATTCTTTTTTTTGGAGCCTAAAAGAGGATTCTTTTTTGGAGCCTAAAAGAGAGAAGGTTTTCTTTAAAAAAACTGAAAGAAAGAAACATAAATTCTGAGAATATTGTAACCAAACGCTGTCTGAAAACTACAGAAGAATTCACATTGGTCAAGTTGTCTTGGCCAAGTTCTGTTGTTTGCCCTGATTGAGTTGCTTGTGATTGTTGAACTGCTGGTGTTGCTGCATTGAATACTCTGTTATTTCTGTTGGTTCATTACTCTGGTTCTGGGATTGTTTGTTTGTTGCTCGACTGCTCGTGAGCTTCATCATTGTTGGCTGGTTGTTGTTGCTGTGTATCTGTTGTTGCTGTGTTTGTTGCATACCACTCAACTGATCATTCCTTTCTTCCTTTGCTTTCCTTACCAGGTACACAATTACACTACCAATGTAACTCGAAAGTTTGAGCAATGAGTGTAAAAGAGAAGATCTGCAGATGTTTTTTATGTACATGGACTGTTGTGTTAAATGTCATGTAGTGTCTAATAGCTCACATTTTTGTTTGGGATACTGAAGGTAGCTTACAAGCCTAGCTGATGTCAATGTAGGGGATTGAATGATAGTTGTATATGTATGCTGTTAGATAAAGGTATTCCCAATGCAGTAGGTTGTATCTTGGATTTAGTTTAATTGTGTAGTATAATTCTTTAATGTATGCCAAGCATGAAAACTGTACACTACTAGTTAAGTTCTTTCTCTTCCGATAAATTGCCTCATCTAACTGGTAAACTATGCTTTAGAACAAAGAACACAAAGCTTGCAATCTCAACCTCATGAAGGTCGAGCCCAGGTCAAAACAGACCAAGCAGGCCCTCATCGAACAAACAGTGGCCCAGGTCTGGCCCATCCCGCATGAGCTGGATTTGGGCCGTAACGTTCAATCGGCTGTCCGTGTGCGTAATCACGTTTACTTATTCTGTAAAGGCATTTTGAATCCTGCTATAAATAAGCCTACAAGCATGTAATCAACTAGGACTATCTCTGTTTTCAATTAGTAGAGAAAAACGCGACAAGAAACGTAGTTGCTATAGGAAATCCTTTTAAAATAAGGACGAGATGAGCCTCGACAAATAAAAACGCACAAGCTGCGGGGCCCTCGTTAAATGTATATATCGAAGCATTCGGTTTCCAAGGCGGGTCGTTTAGCAAATCTCACGACCCTCCCGGAATAATAACACGTTAGTCTCTTTAGGATACGCTTTAATAAACTTTACCTTCTTAAACTCGGGTGCACATTTATGTGACCCAAATCCAAATCTCGACGGATTCGAAATGCCTCTCTAATCACGGGTACATTGACTGTGACGTGGTTCGAGATGCATGTCCATGACGTTGCAAATTCATTAGAAATAAAGAACGAGGTGAGCCTCGCCAAATAAAAATACAAATTGCGGGGCCCTCAATAAATATTGCTTTAAAAATTGTTTAGGCTTCGGGATGGACCGTTTAGTAAAATTCCACGGTCCTACCCAAAATAAATACGCTAGTCGCTTTAGGCGCGCCTTTAATAATTTAATTTCCTTAAACTCGGGTGCACATTGATGTGACCCAAATCCAAATCTCAACGGAGTCAAAGTGTGTCGACGACCACGGGTACATTGATTGTAACGCGGTTCGAGATACATTTTCACAACGTTGCAATTCTTGATAAAAACAGTAAATGATAAAAGCGGTTAAAAGTTAAATTTTGCACATAAGTTCACACTTGTATAAAATCAGATAATCAAGCCGAATATAACAGTTGAGCGACCGTGCTAGAACCACGGAACTCGGGAATGCCTAACACCTTCTCCCGGGTTAACAGAATTCCTTATCCGGATTTCTGGTACGCAGACTGTAATATAGAGTCATTCTTTTCCTCGATTCGGGATTAAAATTGGTGACTTGGGACACCCTAAATCTCCCAAGTGGCGACTCTGAAATAAATAAACTCATCCCGTTTCGATTGTCCTTTAATTGGAAAAACTCCCTTGCGCCCTCGCGGGTGCGTAAAAAGGAGGTGTGACAGGCATGGAGTTTTAAAAAAAGGAAAATCTTTTGGCATATATCCAAAGTATCATTTAGAACTTGTAATCTTAAATACGCTGTTACATTTCTTGGCTATAAGAGCATGCCATTTAAGAGTAAACTAAGAAGTTTCAATGGCCAAATACATAGACAGCCCATTAAATTTGGCCCAATTTTTTATTTTGGCACTTTAACTCAGCTTGTTCCATTTTGGCCCTCCAACCTCATTTCTTTTGTTCCACTTTGACACAAAAGCTGATTAGATTCCATGTGTGATTTGCCTCACCCTTGTAGGCGCGTGAGAGCCATTTTTTAAGCCAAATTTCATACTCCCAACGTAGAGGCGAATCCAGAATTTAAATCCTATGGATTCAATTTTAATGTTTTTAACATTGAACCCATTATATTTTTAAAGTTATAGGTCTATATCTATTTTTTTACATACAAATTTTTACTCTGTGACGAAAGTTATGGGTTCAGTTGAACCCGTAATTATTACTGAAAATATATTAAAAAAAATATTTTTTCCAGGGGAGGAGGGCAGAAAAAACGAAAAAAATAATAATTTGAAATTACAAAAAAAAATTGTTGGGGGTGGGGGGGAGTGGGGGGTAGCAGCTAGGTATTTGTCCGCGCTGCATTTTTACCTGGGATAAAAGTTTTTGTGTCAAAGTGAAATAAAAGAACCCATTATATTTTTAAATGTTATGGGTTTATATCTATTTTTTTTTGTTACAATTTTAATGAATTTTTACATATAAATTTTTACTCCGCGTCGAAAGTTATGGGTTCAGTTGAACCCGTAGTTATTACTGAAAATATATATAAAAAAAAATTCCCCGGGATGTGGGCAGAAAAAACGGAAAAAATAATAATTTGAAATTACTTTTTTTGCGGGGAAGGGGTGCGGGGAGGGGGGGGAGGGGGAGTAGCACCTGGGTATTTGCACGCGTTGCATTTTTACCTCGGAGAAAAATTATTGTGTCAAAGTGGAACAAAAGAAATGAGGTTGAAGGGCCAAAATGGAACAAGGCTGAGTTAAAATGCCAAAATGAAAAATTGGGCCATGTTTAATGCTCTGTATGTGTATTTGGCCAAGTTTCAAAGGTAAAAAGTTTTCAAATACAGTAAGTAATTATTCTTTCGGAACTAACTAAACAGAAAATAGTATCACATAAAATGAAACAGATAAAGTAAATAAGCTCTATTTACATCATTGCAAAGGCAAAATTAAAGACTTCATTTGAGGAATTAGGACCATAAAAATCGACTCGTTTGGGTCATGTCTGCTGTAATGAAACGGAACACTTTGATTTGTGTCCAGCCAAATGTTTGGCAATTGAAAGGTACCAGGAATTTGGACAATGTTGGAACCATGCATTCACAGGTTAAACAACTAGCAAAATTCCTAGGAGAAGAAAATAATGTATGATTAAATAAGGAAAAGAGCCCAATAATGACTTATTTTCCTGCAAGTAATATATCTCAGTATCCACTCTGAAACAGGAACCACCTAAATAAACTTATAAAAATAAAAATTAAAAATCAAATATTAGTGCCTACATATCCTTTTGAAAATATTCTCTATCTGCCATCAAATTGATAGCTTATGCTATTCCTTCACTAAGAAACAGTGACATTATTTAAGAATGTCACCTCCCAGATAAGTACAGGGACAGATTGTCCCTTAAAACTGAAGCAGTCTTGTCGACAGATTCACAAACCTCTTGCCCGTATCCTGTATCGTGGTGATGAGATAGAGAAAATTCGTCCAGAACCTCATCTTCCATGTCGATGACAATGTTGTGGAGAATGCAGCAAACAAGGATAAATCTCGGTAGCTTGTGCTTGTCCGGCCTCCACATTAATCCATGAATCATTTTCCAGACTTCCTTTAGCCTTGCCAATGCCCTTTGTGCCACGATACGGGTGGCAAAATGCTTCTTATTGAACTCAGCTTTAGATTCTGAAAGTTCCTTCCCTTGATAAGGAGTTAAAAGCCAAGGTAGCAAGGGAAAACCAGAATCACCAATAATATATTCGCGTACTTCTGCTTCTTCAGATAGCTTTATCTTGTTCCCGTTCAATCTATCTCCTTTCTCGCAGAGTTTAAAAAAGGTTGAGCTCTGAAGTACTGAATTCTCTTTCATCTTTCCTGGCAATCCCGTGACAACATCACGGAACCTCATATCGGGATCAACAACTGCTTGTAGGATCATGCTGTGGTTTTTGTTTTGATCTAGCCATACGTCAGCTGTCTGCTCGGACGAGGATAACATCAATGTGATGTGTGTAGTATCGATTGCACCACAACAGTTTGGAAGTCCTTGGATTCTTTCGAACTTGGACTTTATCTGTGTCATATCCTGCTCGGTGGAAGGCCACCGTAGGTGGTGAAGCCCCTTCTCCTCAATAGCCTCTATAAAGCGCCAAGTTACTTGAGACACAGTTGAGTGGTGTGCACCAAACGAGTCACCCACAGAAATTAGAGAATTACCCGAGCTCAGCCTCCTTAGAGCTAGCGCTACTTGCTCATGCAAAGACATGGGCTTGCCATTTGAGAATACAAAGTGGGCCGACTTTGGCTGCATGTGCTCCTTTGCAAGGGAACATATGTAGTCGAAAGTGCTTCTAGACATCTTGAAAACAGATTGGAACTTATCCAAACCCTTTGATGGAGATACATTTCCTGCAGAAAAGATAATTTATCCACAAGGCAAAATAATCAAATTTCATGTTGACCATCCAAAAAGGCAGGATTCACTTGTTATCAATCACAATCGAGAAATGCGAGTATGAGACTTGGAAAGAATGTGATTTGAACTCCACAAAATATGTATTTAAGGTAATCCATGACACTGGACTGAGCAGCTAATGTCCTTGCTACTAATTCCGGGGGGGGGGGGGGGGTGACAAGCATCCAAGATAAGATACTAAGAGCTTACCATTTGTCAAGTTCAAGAACTTTGGTAGATTAAGAAGGCAAGGTAAAATACGTAATCCTATTTGCTATTATTTACAACTGTCATGCAAATATATACCTGAAAATAAATTTAAAAACTGAAAATCACACTTTGAGCACATCTAATAGCAAGAATTTTAATGTTTAAGCAACATTGCACGATATGTTAAATCATTCGACTTCATGCGCAGACTTCATTTGGTTGAATAGGCTGGATAAAGGGCTAGTTTCCATAGCTTCCATTATGGATCAATCAATTTGTCATTCATCAGAGTAATCACAACTTTGATCAACAGATGCAATTCAAATGGCATTTTCTGTCAGCTTGGATTATTTCATGCCCTTGCTCATGAATGTGTTCCAAAAGATAACATACATATTCTTTTTCCTTTTGACATGAAAAACCACAGTATTAAGCGGGGAACAGTCAAAAGTGTGGGCCAATGCCATTTCTCACATTATTTGATAGAAGTTCAGAAAGCTAGTTCTTCAAAGCTAAATAACTTATAAAAACGAACGAGGGAACTCCATCTCTACCTTGCTTTGATATTGTCCAGTGAAGCAACAACACAGTATAATCCTACAAGTGGGATCTGGGGAGGGTAGTGTGTACGCAGACCTTACCCCTACCTTGGTGGGGTAGAGAGGTTGTTTCCGATAGACCCTCAACTCAATATTGTCCAGTGAAGCAATATATGAAAAATCAAGGCAACAAAAGATACCACCAATTATCAAGGAAAAACAGATATTATTCTTTTGACCATTTTTTAAACTTCTGGTTTTATTGTTCTTTTCAACTCTTACTGTGAATAGAAACACCTTTCTGTAACTATTTCTTTTCCTTTAAACAATTTTTAATTTAACGAACAGAGAACCATCTATTCAATTTTAAATGACTGGAAAAGAACACAACAGAGCAATATACAAGAAATTGTGACTTTCCTGTTTATTGAGTAGACAAATCACTGCCTTTTTTAATTACGAACCAATTCAAAAAATCTAACTTCTTTCACTCTATAAATTGAACCCTCCATAGTCCATCCTACTCACCTCTATCAATAATATGGTAAACAAGAGGTTTTTCACAAACTCTATTACTTCGCCTCAGGTCTCATCTAATCTCGATTTCTGAAGTGCTAACTTAAGTATCTCCATCAGCATTTTCATTTTCTTTCAACCTAAACTGTTAGGCTTGTTAAATATACTTCTCATATATTTCAAAATAGAATATAATTGCTTCACATGCTGTCAAAATATGGAAGTTCAAGCTACAAAATAACTAAATAGTTTCTCTAAACTGCCCTCAAGCATAGAGACACCCTGCACATGCAGAAGAAATACAGAACAACAAGCAGACACCCTCCATAAAAATTAACGCTGTAATAATAATATTTTTTAAAAATTATTTACTAGCATATTCATGTGGGTTCTGGAACCTTCAAGAGTTTATTGATTACTCGAGAATTTGATAGATACTGGCACTACCTGTACATATACATATTTTATACACTAACATGTATTTATATGTATATGAATTTGGAAAACACCTAAACCTCACACAAAGGTGCTGCTCAAAATCTTTTTCAGAAAAAGATTATTGCTAATATCTTTGATGGATAAAAGACAGGCATTCCTAATAAATGGATGTTTGCATCTAGTGCATCGGTGCCAGGTAGGATGTAAGTACCTCAGAAACCTAAGGTGATCCTATCGGTGATCCTATGTAGTAGATGAAGAAGTTATATTGGTAATCGATGCTACCAAAAACTCATTGGTAGAGTTGATTCTCTATCAACTTTTGGCACCAAGTAACTTGTGGTATATCTACAACCACTTAATAGCACTAGACTTGATACAGACAAAGATATACCTGATGCAAGAGCTGAGAGGCATTTCCTCATTGGCCTTCTCCTTTAATTCTTGTCCATCCGAAGAAACTAAGCTAGAATATATTATTGGCTACCACTAACTAAACATCTCACTTACAGCTTCAACAGCTTTATAACTCTAGATCTACTTGAATATCATCATAATATCCACGCAGAAAGCAACGACATAAGCACCGTAATAGATTCTAGTAATATCTATGTAGTGGAACCTTTGTTGGAAGAAGAGCAGCAGACAAAAATGGCATTTACTGCAGCAACTCCTTAACTATCATCTATTGCCTAGTAAAATAATTCGCATACATATGCTTCAGCTACATCTCCACAGTAAGAATGGTAGTAGAGAAACCTCTTTGGCCACTGGCCTTTGCTTCGGCAAATCCATCAATCCTCCTCCTAATTGCAGTTGACAATTGAGTACAAAAAAATGCCTCAAATTTTTCGTACTTCCCAAAACATTCAATTGTTAATTGATCTTTAAAAAAACTACATATGCTCAACATTTGTGGCAACCAGGTCTAATGACTTCACCTGAACTGCAGTTTTTGTGTTAGACATTCATCCAATTAGCATGTACGTAACAACTGAGAGGAACACAACTAGCCTGCTAGTACTGCAGTACAAGAGGGAAACCACTTTAATCCACTGAAAGTGAGAAGAGTAAAACTATCATTTTCTAAAGTCAGCAATATGCAAACCATTTAATCTGCTCGGTTGACTGGCAGACTGCATCTTAGTTCAAAGGAAGAATGCCATGGCAAACCAAGAATGTTCCTTCCGAACTTCAATTTTTTCAGCTTACTTGCCATTATGTTGAATATTTGGCCAACCTTGTCCAACCTTGATATCTCCTTTGGTCCGAGTACTTCGGCAAAAAGTTGTTCTTTGGTCCGAGTACTTCAGCAAAAAGTTGTCCCTTAGATACAGCCCTAATTGAATTTGATATATACTAATCCCATCTCTATATGACCAAGCCAGTGTTGTCTTGCAGCCAAGAGAGGTTTGGACAGTATTACTCTGGGTTCATTAAGTTCTTGGCTAATGAAAACTTTAGATCCATGTGACGACTTAAAAGGTAGATGCCAAACAAGAAACTGCTAGAAGTGAATGAATACGTACTTTTGATCATGCTTCAACATTTTTCTTTTAAAAAAAAAAGAGAGATAGAGAGAACAATCTCATGGTAAATCTAAGTTTCTGTTTTGGCGGATAGTCAGGAACCTGTTGTGGTATCTAGCCAATTTTCCAGTTAATACAAAACATGCTTTCCAAGGAGCATGGGGTAAAAACAGAGAAGTCACCATACTTTTAAGAATGTATTAACCAAGAGAATGTTAAAGAGAAAATCATCACCTATCATCAGTAGACGTTGGCCTAGGATAATAGATGCAAACTTTTACGCGCAGATGAATCTCACGTCAAGATCTCAAGCCAGCTAAAAATTGTAAATGGTTCTCTAAGGGCCAAAACATGAAGTAAAAGCAGAATGATTGTAATTTGGTCGAAGCAACAAAAAACTGCTTTCTTTTGAAGCATTGTGGGGATAGAAGGGTAAGGAGTCAAGAAGCTTCATTGGAGGTAGTCGTGCACGAAGAACTCGGTCAATATGTAAAATACCACAGGTAGGCTCCATGAAGAAACAGATAGGAAATATCCCCTTTGCCCAAGCCTCGATGGACAGAGTTAATTGGTACATGTGCTGGCACGAGGTAGCATGTATACCGTGGAATTGGTCGAGGTGCGCGCAAGTTGGCCCAGACACTACGGTCACTTGCAAATTTCATTTTTGGCTCTACGAGATGTAATGTTGGATAGCTGAGCCAATTTAGGCTAGGTCTAATACTGATCTTTCCAGACTAGCAACTGGAATTACTTAAAATAAGCTAATATGTGCTGATCACCACACTCCAAATTCCAGTTTCTAAAATATTGTTTTCTTTTCCCTCTCTTTTTTTGGTCGGCAACTTGGTTTTGACTCTCAAAATCTTCTAGATATCTTCTCTAGCTTTTCAGACTTTAAGCTCGAGAATAAAATGGAACACCACATCAACCAAAAGATCAACATAAATTTTAGTTGTAAATCAGGAGCCCTAGGCGTAAGGAGAATCCTGGTTATCAGTATCCTACTTCTGTGAACACAGAGAAACAAACTATTGTTTACTTGATACCGAAGAACCAAGACTTCATAGCTGATATTCAAAATACGTCAGCGTTTCGCACCAGTCCTCACACGCTAAAAGCAAAAGGATCATGAGTACAATTTTTATGGTAAAACATACCATTGACGTAAAGCAACCTTAATTGTAAAAAGAACAAAACAGTGTATTATGCAGATGAATTCTTAAAAAAAAAAAAAAAAAAAAAAAAAAATCTCTCCTCTATAACTTGGAGCTTTTAGCAATGTGCACCCTACATGGACTTGCAAACTGCTCATATTTCTGATTAAACGCGTGAAATTCTTCAAATGCTCTTGTTATAAGTAGAAACGCCAGTCATATGTAAAATTTAGCAGGCCAAAGATGGATCATTTGACAAGAGAATTGAGGATAAAACCTATCAAAGCACATATTCTCAGGTCTAAACTTGTCTCAAATGGCACTCTATCTTTTATCTATCTCAAACAATTAGAGTGCACATACTCCTAATTCATAATAATTCAATCAGAAAAGGAAATATCAGCAAAAAATAGGAAAATCATGAGGCTAATAACAGTAAACTTAAAAATTGCTCCAAACATCGTAAACCATCAACACCAGAGGAGGAGGTAGGATTTGAAGCTAACGGGCTCGATATTCTAGTGTTTCTAAGTTAATGAGTTCTAAATTAATAATTTGTACGTATTCAAATCAACATTTCAAGACAAATACAGAATTTGAACCAAAACTATTGGTTTCAGCTGAACCCTGAACCCGCAACTGAAGCTCTAGCTCCGCCCCTGATCAACACATTTCCGAATTGCAGTCATTGTTGTTATACAACTTAGATGTGCATAATAATTTAACCCATAATGACTTTTCCTTTTGCATCATTAGGTAACTTAATGAATCAGTATGTTAGGTCAACAAGAGCATTGTACACAGTTGTAACAAGTAAATAAAACTAAATTAGGGATCTTTAGTTCGAATATCGCGATACATTAACAGAACAGAAGCATGTAACATCAATAAAAAACACAAATTTAATTATCCACAAATCAAAATTAACTATAGGCAGATGATCAAGGGGTAAAAACAAATATTCAATACATAAAAAAGACAACTTTTTTTCATCACATAACATAAAACTAAAACAGGCAAAGCAAGAAAAACTAAGTTTGCAAAGATTAAAGTTTTTACCAGCAATTCTTTTGGATAAAATCTCAAACCAATCAGCAGCAGAGCCATTCTGTGAAGACCCAGAAGCTAAATCATCTTTTGCAACTTTCTTCTCTACTTTTCTTTTCTTTTTTTGCCCTTTAACTGGACCCATCACTCAAATTGAATCAAAACCCACAAATCCCACTTAATTCAAACATAACACAAACCCCATTTCATTATAAAACAAAAAACACAAACAAAGATCATACACAAGTATTTAAGACACAAAAACATGCAACTTATATATATGTAAAAGATGCTTTAGTTACTTGGTGTCATTGGTGTGTGTTTTTGGTGTGAGTGGCTTTCTTGAAATGCTTCAAAGCATGCAAAGTACATATTGTTAGAGAAAATTAAAAAAGGAAATACATATTGTGGGTTTTGACATAAATAGAATTAAAGAACAGAAAAAGATAGGGAGTATTGTGTTGAGTGTTTGTTTGTTTAAGACAATGTGACAGACATAGGAATTGGTCGAGACTTCAAAAGAGACTCAGTTTTTATACTATGGTTATAAATTTCAGAGTGAAAAAAGAGACGCAGAAATTTTAGCGTAAATTGGATTTAAAGGGAAAATAATTAGAGAGAAAGAATATGGTAAAAATTAACTCGCGCTCAGGTTTTTATATCAAGTCAACAATTGTGTTTATACATATTTTTTATACACACATGTGTCATGAAGCCACTTTGCTGGAAAATTACACTTATAACTTAGCCAAAATTTTGTTTTTATGTATATATACTATAAATCTTCTTAATTTTTTTTGTATGTTTACTTTCTTATATTTTGAAAGGACGTATGGGAAAAAAAATAAAAAATAAAAAGCAAAGCAGTCCAAGAAAGGACCGGGCCAAGAGTCTATAGTAGATTTAGAGGTTGTTTCTACGGCTTGAACTCGTAACCTCCTAGTCACATGGCAGCAACTTTACCAATTACGCCAAGGCTCGCAGAGGACATATGAAAAACATAAGCAAATAAATAAACCTCATAATTTAAGATTTTACAACGAGAAAGTTCACACAGTTCAACAGCTTTGAATTGCTTTTCAAGATAGATAATTATTTGCTTTAAAGCATGTAGGTAGAGTTATAGAATGCCACAACACATTTTACTTCTTACTGACGAAGCCAGTGAACTTAATATAAATTTATATGATAAGTAAAATACATATCATAAAATATTTCAACTATGGATTTACACGTAGTTAGAGTTTAAAATAATGGGTGCAGCCACACCCAGAAGTCTGGCAAGTGTAGGTCAATGTCGCAATAAATTTATTGCTTAAGGGGATAGGACGATTTATCCAATTGTCCACTATATATATATGTATACTAATATTGTTAATCTCCCGGCCCAAGCCTAATACTAAATATTAAATGGATAATCATCGGATTTACCATTTATGGTTAAATAGATTATACGTAGATTGTATACGGCTATAAACATATCAAGTATATATTATACATTCGTCGACTATTTTAGTTTAAGCAATTGGGTGTACAGTAATTTGGGTTAATTCTTCTGATTATTTATAGACATAATTTCAAAAACTCTCTTGGTTTGCTTTAGTAATACTAATTACCTCTCATATGGTTTAAATACTATAATTACCTATTTTGTTTCTATTTCTTGTTAAGAAACTGGTTTCAAGTAATATATATTGATGTAGTATTTCGTAATTACCTTCCTCAACTTTAATTATTAGTTTTTAAGTTTCATTACATAAATATCTCTTTTTTATAAAATAGAAAAGGATATTATATTGTATTATTTGATTAATCTTTTAAATCTTTAAAAGATATAAAAATTGATTATTTATGAGATTAATTCAATGAGAAAGAAAAATAAAAGAAAGCTTCACAGCTTTGCATTTGAATTTTTGTAGCGAAAATCTATGTAGATTTAAGAAGTAAATTTGTTAATATATAGTGAGGCATATGCTTATCTTTAATTTTACTTCAATGTTGCTTTTTATCTTTATTACTTTAAGACGCAGTTTATCGATAATTTTTATTCTGGTTAGACAATCTTTTACTTTATATAAATAATTTTATATTTTTGTGCTTTCAAGTATTTTTATTTTTGATTATATACTTTTAATTATTCATTATTATTTTGTAGTAAGGACATTTTATATTTATGTTGGATGTTTATTACACATGGCTTGTAAATTAGATTTTGTTTTCTCGTTCTTGATTTTTTTGCTTCCAGTGCTCTTACAATAAATATAATAGAGATTTGTAACTCTAGCCAAGTAGTGTAATAAAGCAACATTATCTTCTTCTTTATTTAAGAGTTGCAGAACCTTGAAAATAACAATGAAATTACAAAAGGGTAAAACTTAAAAATAGTGAAATTTATATTGTTACCAAAAATCATAATATGGAAGGTATATAACATTACAAAACACAAGGTTGACTAGTGTCATAACGGTAAACATGGTGGAGATCTTTAAAATTACCCTATTTATCTTTGCCCACTCTTATCTATATTATGTAATAAAATATGGTATACGGGTTGAGAGGGGTGTCTATCAGGTCACTGACGAAGTTAAAGTGTCTATTTGATCGTTGTTGACAATTTAAAGAGACCTTTTGTATTTCGCCAAAAACTAAAAATGTTTTAAAATGACCTTGAAATTTTTTAATTTACCAAAATAGAAGTGTGAACTTAAGTAATAATAATAATAATAATAATAATAATAATAATAATAATAATAATAATAATAATATAGTAGGAGTAAAAAGGAGGCTTATGAAGAAGTTATAGTACTATCACGTTACTTGTAAAAGTTAGTCTAAGGGGCTATCATGTCTTACCAAAAAGGCTTGAAAGTGACTTGATTTATGGACAATACATTTTAGTAGATAAAATAATATAGGATAAATACAAGGGTGAATTTGGAAGAGAAAGCCTTTTAGTTGGAATGTCTAATTGTAATTTCATTGTCCCTTATTATATATATATATATATATATATATATATATATATATATATATATATATATATATATGTGTGTGTGTGTGTGTGTGTTAGTTCTTATCATCAATCACTTTGCTAAATCTTTGTAATATTACTAATTGATTTATCTATTGATGTTTTACCTATTAAACTTTAGACCTTTCTTAATTAGTATTACCATGCCAAATGACTTTACTAATCCGGTTGTAGATTGACCTGTGATTGTAGTATTACCAACTAATTTCACACTAGCAGCAGCAAACTCAGTGTAATTCTACAAGTGAGGTCCGGAGAAAGTAATATGTATGCAGTCTTGCCCCAACCTTATGAAGGTAGAAAGGATATTTTCGGTAGACCCTCCACTAAGGAAAAATATAATAACAATATTGTTGAAAAGAAAACAATAGTGTCTAAATCATGGAAAGAAAACATTAACACAAAACAGTATCAACAACAACAAGATAACAAGAAAATTGAAGCAAAACAAAGAACTAATAATAATATAAATCTTAGTATACGAAAATACGAGAATATTATTGATCCTACATGTAAGAAAAAGATACACTTACAACTACCTACTAGCCTTCCACTCTGATTCTTGACTTTCGGTCACGCCCAAACTTGGGGAGGCGTGGCTGACACCCGGTGCCGTAGTGACCCGAGTGAACCACTCTGTAACTCATTCATTCCTTTTGTAACTATCATGGGCCAACATGGCCACAACTCGTAATGTACAATTGTAAGTGGGCAAATGTTATATTAATGAACTATCGTTCTTAAAACATGAATACATATGTACCGTCAAGGCCTTTGAGATACCGCACAAAATGATCCTTTAATATTCTAATGATATGGAAACATAATGGCTATTTAGTTCAAATAAAGCATAAACAAGAACTTGGTTTGTGGACTTTTAAGTCATAACTCAATAAATCGTTTTAAAACTTTCTTGAGGTTCTTCAATTGGAAAATTTGCGACATATCCTCTCATTATTATGTTTATCAAAATATTAACCTCTAAGTTGAATCTGCTATCAAATTAGGAATTCAAATTTTTGCCTCAATTCCAAGTTTTAAAAGAAAAAGGAAGCTAAGGTATAACATCTATAATACGAAGACGATATACTGTATATCCGAAAGTAGTAATAATGGTAACTATCCAAAATTATACTTATAAAACCTTTACTAAAATACTCCACTTAAAAAAAATACCACACTAACATAATATCTAACGATATTAAGGTTGTAAACTTACAGGGCCTCATAATAATAATGTTTTAAACCCTCTATAACCTCCTATTAGACATAATCCTTTCGAACTCATATAGATTACTACGACTCATCCTAATATTAAAATACGGGATGTAATACTTTCACACCTTCCTATTAAGGGTCATGTTCTCGATAAGTTGCAGTTGTGTCATGTCATGCCTTGTCACCTCTCCCAATACTTTTTAAGCCTACCTCTAGCTCTCCTTAGACTCACCATGACCAACTTCTCACATCTTCTCATTGAGGCCTCTTTATATGCCTGTACCATCTTAATCGCTTCCCACAACTTATTCACCACGGATGTCACTTCCATCTTGTCCCCAATATTTTCATTCATAATGTTATCTCTCTTGGTATACTCATACATCCATCTCAACATTCTCACCTTTCGCTATTTGCAGCTTCTGAACATGAGAGCTTTTGACTGGCCAATACTCCGCTTCATACATCATAGTCGACCTAATAATTTCACTCTAGCATTCCTACTAATTCTTTGGCAATTTCAGATATAGTTTTTGCGGCAATAAAATTCAAGATTTAAAGGTTGAACCATCTATTTCTTTGAAGATATGTGCACAAAGAGTACTATTTAAATCAGCTATTTGATAAAACTCAAAATATAATGCATATCATTTTGAAGATTCTTCTCTAACAATGAGAACTTCAAATACTAATGAAGGTTTACTCCTCTTGTAAGTTGTAACCACCAAATATTTACTTTTATTTTAATTGGTAGGAGAAAATGAAGTAAGCGAGTGATCTAAGTCCTAAGATCAAGGAAACATTGCGATAGGGAATGTTATAATATTGCAAATAATTTTAATCTTTATTTTCTAGTTGACAAGTGCTCTTTTTTCTCCAAAGATTTTATTAAAATGTAACAATGATAGCAAAGTATATGATTATATGGACCTCGCAAGGCAATGTTACGTAATAGTTCTATTTGTTTTTAGTATCACGTCGTGTACAGTCCACATATTCACTAAATCTAAGATTAAAATAAACACCTTCTAGGTACCAAAAAATTAAGAGTTCGAGGGTTATTACACCTAATTAATTTATATATGAATTCGCTCTTCTACTTATTATTTTTTCAAGTACTACATAAACTGGAAAAAAAATTAACAAAAGAAACTTGTTTAACTACAGAAGTAGTACTGATGTTACTCCATTAATATTTATACGAGGAAGCAATAAATAGAAGTTTTAAGGACTTCTATTTAATGGGGCATTTTCTGGTCAACGCAAATATTACTATTCCATTACTGATGAGAAGAGGCTTAGACGTTAGAATTGGGGGATAATTTGCACAAATAGAATTATTTGGTCACTGTTTAAATTTTGATCCTAATTAAAAAAAAACATAGGAAAATAGTCTTTGGTTAAAATTTAGAAGCACATTAGTAAAAACAATTTGGGCAAATCTTATGGCGATTTGTCATATTTTGACAGTTGCCATATTTGCAAGTTACGGTGATAGTCACAAAATTCTGACAGTTAAACGTATTTTGTGCAATTGGCTACAATATTCGAAACAGTCACCACAATTCATATTGTGACTGAAAATTCTAATTATTGTCAGGATTCCTGATTCAAAATGGGGAGAAATTCAAAAATAGCCGGATTTATAACTGGTCGATCAAAAATAGCGCAGTTTCAAAAGTAATTAAAATTTAGTCATTTTTCATGTAAAGATAAATCTGAGCGAAAACATTGTTCAAAACCCGAAAAATACGCCAGCATATTATACTGGAGTTCCAGAATAAGTATGCTGGAACTCCATCATAATTTCTAGCACAAGTATACTAGAACTCCAGCATAATATACTGGAGTTCCAGTAAGTATACCGGTCCAGCATAATATACTGGAATTTGGAGCACCGATGCTCCAGTCTCCAGTATATTATATTGGAGCCAGCAAAGTATACCGGTCCAGTATAATATGCTGGAGTTCATACACAGGTGCACCGAACACCAATATATTATGTTGGACCGGTCTCTGTTGCAGCAAAATAGTGACTATTTTTTATTGACTTGGTAAACGCTGGCTATTTTTGAATGACCAGTCCGAAAACTGACTATACCATGCTATTTTACTTCAAAATGCCAACTAACGTGTTCTAAAGTTCTAACCAACATATTTTAAAATTCTGACGTGGGCTATTTCTCCAACAAAGAAAAATTAGCTGGATCATCAAATACAAACGATGATTTTAAAAAGGTCAATTTCTGTCTCTAAGCCCAATCTAGATATAGGCCTATTCCAATTCACGGGAATAGAAATTCTTATTGGGCCTTAAGTGAGGCCCATATTGTTTAACCAAGATAAAGCCTATGTTTGCTGGACCAGCTCCGTGTCATGAGCTGAACCTGTTTGCTGGGTTTTTGCAAACTGTTCAACCTTATGCACAGATGCTGTTAAAATGTTTTTACAATTATGTTACCTAAATATTAAAGAGCAATTTTCATAAAACACTATCTTTTAGTGGTAATTAGCTATCTATAGATATCATTTGCTATATTACGGATTGTAGATGTTATAAGATGTATTTAAGCTACTGTATTCATTAATACAATAGCAAAAATAGGCGTGAATCAGGAAAGTTCAGTTAATCAGTTGTTGTATTCTAGTGTATTCGACTGTATTCATGGCGTGAAACATGGGATTACAGCTGGACAGATTATTGTATTCGACTGTATTCACGGCGTGAAACAGGGGAATACACTATTTTTAAACGGAAAGTAAATCAATTAACATAATAGAGTCCTAATATAACTCAACAAACTCAATTATAACACACAAATTTTGTATTTCCAGTTATAAAAAAGTTTGTCAACCGAAAAATACCCCAAAAACATAGCAATCTTTAGAGAAATTATATAATACATCTGAATACATAAATTATATTAATTAAAAAAATATATGAATACATTCATGGCATATAGCGAGACAGTGAATACAATGAAAAACATAGAATACAGCGGGATACATTGAAATACAATGAAAAAAAGATAGTGAATACAATGAAATACATAGAATACAGTGAGATACATTGAATTATAATAATAAAAAGACAGTGAATACAATAAAATACATGAAAATACAACGTGATACGTTGAAAATACATTAAAATATATGTATAAATCCTCATTGATCTTCGGGCACGCATCCAAATTCTGTATTTTACTGGTGAAACTATCCATATTTTGTGAAATCTGAGAGGTTTTGGTAGGGTGTGGCAGATGTGCGGATACACAGCTATTCCGCTACAGTTTTATATGTTGTTCTTGCTGGAATTGAGGTGAAAAAGATTAATAACTGCGTGAATAGAAGAAAGGAGGCGGTGAAACTGAAGCAAAGGATCAAAATATTGGCCTCCGGCACGGAGGAGAGGTGCTTTTGATTTTGGGGGTGGGGTCCGATTTTGTGAATCTGAGAGGTTTTGTTATTATGAGGAAAAGGATAGAGAACATTCGCCAGAGAAGTGCGACATCGATGTGGGAAGAAAATGACATGTATCAAAGTAGAGAAAGAAAAAATAATGTAACTGAATAACATATTTAGTGGCTTAGGGATAGGAGGTAACCAAAATTAGATATTTTGCTATAAACATTAAAAGGTATTTATAGAATATAATTTTTTTAAATGGTATTTATTTAAAATAAATAAGGTATTAACCTTTGCTATAAGAGGTAAAAATTCCAATATTAAATACATCTAAGTATCCATGTTGAACATGACTAGTAACCTGAAAAGCGTGGATAAACCAATTAGAGCCGGTCAAATTACACTAAGATTGTGAAATATTTTTGCACCATCAAAGCATAAAATATAAAATCCACTGTTATGCTTCCTTTGATCAAATAGAAACTGAATTGTAAATTGGCTAAATACAGAGTTTGAAATCAAATGCCAACGTCTTCCATTAAAGATCTGAAAATGTAATAAAGATAACCTGCAATTCTACCGAGGCAAGTATCCCAAGTTTCAGGGAGCCATTTAAAAATAATCAAATTTACAAGGTGGTCATTCAAAAATAGCCACAGTTTCAAAAGTAATCGAAATTTAGCCATTGTAATAAAAATCTAAACGAAAACATTGTTCAAAATCTGAAAAATACTCTAGTATAATATACTGGAATTCCAGTATAATATACTAGAACTCCAGTATATTATGCTGGAAGTTCATACACAGGTGCTCCAATCTCCAGTATATTATGTTGGAACTTTCCGCGTGTTGGAGTTCCATCATAATATGCTGGAAGTTCACAGGTGTACCGATCTCCAGTATATTATGCTGGAACTTTCTGTGTTGCAACAAAATAGTGGCTATTTTTAATGACTTTGCAAATGTTGGCTATTATTGAATGATCAGTCCAAAAACTGATTAACACATGCTATTTTTACCAAGTTTCACTTTCTGATGATCTTCTTATAACTACATAAGGCCCACATCTCAGCCCATATTTTGAAGAATTATAAGCCCATAACTCTAGCCTGGTCCAATTTCCCCATAGAACAGGCCCATGTGTCACTAGAATGGAGAAGCCCCTCATATTTTTCATAAGATTTTTTACCTAGTTATACTATATTAGAAATTTATTTGCCTATGTCTCTATGTTTTGAGTTTTTAATAAGTATCTAAATTTTTCTTACAACTTGTATACATTACTTCTTAAAAGGCTCCTACCCCATTATTAGTACCTTCAATTAAGGGATTCAATTACATCTTTTTTTTCCCCTTCTCCTCTTCTCTCTCCCTTTTTTAAAATCAAAATCTCTTAATCTACGTCCAGAATCTCCATCTTCTCTCTTCACCATTGCCTACAGCTTTATATTATTGAAAAAAATCAGAAATTGTATGATAACTATATCATAATTGTAGTTGAATTGTATCATATACATCAATGCCTAAATATAAATGTAGCATACTTGTATCATAATTATATCTAACTTGTATTTAGTACATTAATACCCAAAATAATACATGATACAATACTAATAAATTAATATAAAATTATCATATTTGTGATACAAATTTTAAAATTCGTCACAAAAATTCACAACTGCTCGTAATAATATACAATGACTATACAAGTATCATACATTTATAATATAATTCCTGCAACAATTATGAAACATATACAATTATAATACAATCGCGATACATTTCTGAAAAATTGTGATACAATTATAATCTTTATTTCCTCAAGTTTCAATCACAACTCTACACTAAAAATTTAACATAATAGCATTATAATTGTATTAGTATTATATCCACAACTCACCCACAACTTGATTGTAGAGCAAATATGTGTAAATTAGAGGAATGATAGGTGTATTTCAAGTGTAAAGTATCCACGACGAAGGTAGTTTTGCAAATCTGTGACTGCCTTTGGTTCATAGTTGCCTTGTTTTGTGTAAATTATTTCTTGGAAGTACATATCATTCTTTTTGTTGCTAGTTTGTAATTTTCTCCCCTTTGAGCTGCAGAAACTTGCAACCTTGTTCTTGTAATCTCTTTCACTATGGGTTTATTTATTTCAATATAGATTTTGGAGGATTGAAAGAGAAAAATCAGATATCAAAAGCTTTGGAAGAAGAAAGAATCTGCATTTTTGGGGATAACAGTGGATGATTGAAAGAGAGAAATCTGATATCAAAAGCTTTGGAAGAGGAGTGAGTAGGCTAGATTTTTGGGTAAGAAAGATTTTCGGCATCACTGGGAAAAGGAGAATTCTTACGACCGGTAAGTACAAAATTGGAAGATGTTTTTGTAATCCTTTTGGAAAAGGAAGAGAATCTTAAATGTAGGGGATTATGTGCAACTGATACGTTATATTTAAGGTATGTTGCATTTTCTCTTTTTTTATGGTTTTGTATAAAACTAGTAAATATAGGTATATAAAGTAATTAACAAGGAACCTAAATAAAGGTAGTAAATATGTTTCTATTATAGTATAGCAAGGTAAACATCCCAAGTATTTACTTAAATAGCCGTTCATCCATAAAAATAAACAGCGAATGTACAATATATGTATAAAAATAGTGAATTGACCGACTATTTGTGTAAAGATCCCTTTTTACACTACACAACAGCCCAACAAAGGCCACTATAAAAGATAACCTAAATTCTATCTTACAAATTTAGCCAGTTTAACCACCGTGTACTATGTATAATCCATGTGTATACGTAATACATTGATTATATATTTATTACACACTGAGTATACTCCTACGACGACTACGAGGAAATCCAGAAAAGAAAATGCACCTAGCTCTCATCTTATACGCATGGAATTCGTAGCTATATTATTTCACTTTAAAAAAAAATTAAAATCCATATCTCAATTCGCATAAAAAAGTTAGGAAACTATTTGATTTAGTCTGCCACTTCTACGAAGAATAAACAATTGGTTGTCCTATTTTGACATAGTTTTCTTATGAAGAAGAAGGTGGGGAGAATCTTGTTGCTTCGATATAAGACAAGGTGGACAATTATTCAAAGGTCTGAAAGGTGGAGCTAAGGTATTTAACTTTTTATAATGACCTAATATTTTTTAATATTTATCGTTTTTACGATTTTTTTATTATATATTTTAAAGAAGCTAATGGTCAATGCAACGTATAAAATTCATAGGTATTCTAATCGACGTGGAGCTATGTACAAAGATTACTTACTTGTCGAAAGCTATCAAAAACTAGGTGGTAGAGAAGGTCAACATAGTACCAGTTGGAATTTGACCAAGTCATATAATATACTACTCCAATGTTTATGGCAAATTAAAGCTCTCAAGTGTCTACTCAAGTCTAAACCAAAATGATAGGACATTCTTATATTATAATAGTTAAACACAATGACCCAAGATGCAAAGTGACAAGCAAATAATCCATCCACAAGTTTTCCAAAATATAGTCCCATATCCTGCCATCTAAATTTGGATAGGAGAACAAAGGCAAATTTAGGATTAAATTTTTATTCCCTCCGTTTCAATTTAGATGAGGTAGTTTAATTCGATACGGATTTTAAGAAAAGAAAAAAGAAAAAAAAAAGACTTTTGAAATTTATGGTCTTAAAAGTTTAAGGGATAAAAACTTTGTGGGATCATGATATTTGTGTGGTTATAAAAACTTGTAAAATGAGTAAAATGAAGAATTTAAAGTTGAATTGTTTTCAAATTTAAAAATATATCATTTATTTTGGAACAAAATAAAAAGAAAACTACCTCATCTAATTTGAAACAAAGAAAATATAAATTATGTTATGCGTCAAAAATAGTAGGTTCAGATGAATCCGGTGAACGAGCTCTGCATCTGCCACCGGAGGAGAAGAGAGATCGGGGGCGTGAACAGGGGCATGTTGGATGGTGGAAGGGGGTATGTTGGAGAATTAGAATATATATATATATATATAAGAAGTCAATTGTTTTATGTATATATAGTAGATTCCTAGCGTATTTCCTTTTTTTGTTTTAATAAATATTCTTGGTGAAAAATACAAAGTAAGAGCAGTTTAGCAAATTTTAAGTGCACAAGTTTATAGGACAAGACAAGATATGTAATTCCCAATGTTTAACGTAAATTAGAGTGCTCTCAAGTCTCAATGTCAACAAAAATGAGTAGAAAAATTTCATATGGAAAGACAGTGATCCAACATGGAAAGCGACAAGCAAACAATTCCATTCACAAAGTTTCCACCAAAAGAAGTCGAATTGAAATTAGCAGCAGTCCTCTCTCACTTTCTTTTCTCAATAATCTTGGATCCGTGCCGTGATTTGCAAGTCAATACAAAGCCATTTTGTCCTATGTTTCTCCATATTTTCACCAACTCACAAACTTTTCCTTGTCTTTAATCTATTATTTTCTCTTTCTTAGGAATAGGACAAAAGAATCAACATTTCACGGGCTTCAATCCTCAAAAAGTTATCCAACTCAATCATGAAGAAAAGTGGAATCCAATTTATCCTATTCATTGCAGCTTGAACCCGAAATCTCTGGATGGATGGAAGATCGCATCCATGTCACCATACTCCTTGGTCACTTGCCTGTATCCTTCTATTGAACATTTTAGAGTGCTCTTAAAAAGCTGTATCTGATTTTGTCTCAAGTACATATGATTTTGTATCAGTACTTGAGATTACAGACTTATTCACCATATCAAAAAGCCTTTCGTATGTTCAAAATAGCTCATAGTTAGCACGATAATGCAATAATACATACGCCAGTTAAATGATAGAATATCAGTATCAACTTCTCGTACACACATTTTTTCATGAGGGGGTTGATCTTGAGCTACTCCACCCCTTCATTTATTTGGCCTTTGTGTTTAAGGATAATTTACAGTAGTTTGATTGACAACTTAACTTTAGGCGACCTAATGGTCAATACAGCACATTTCTAGATTATAAAACAACAACAAACAAAAATTTAATGTATTCCCACAAGTGGGGTCTTGAGGAGAGGATGATATACGCAGCCTTATACCTACCCTGGACAGGCAGAAATATTGTTTCTAATAGACCCTTAGCTCATTTCTAGATTATAAAGCGTCAAGCAAAAAATCAATCAATTCCATCCACTTTAAACAAAAGAAGTATATTGAAATTCTTAAAAGGAAGCAGCAGCCTCTCACTTTTTTTTTTCCCGAAGTCAACAGCTCATTTTGTCCTATGTTTCTTGGTATCACATCATGTTTTCACCCAGAATGACACCTTTTTCTTGTCTGTTACTAGCTGGAATTTGTTCTTTTCATTTAGCTTACAGAGATACTCCATATTTACAACTACCAAGGAGATTAAAAGAGGTTGTTCTGGTGAATGTTTCTGACTCTAAATTATGGCTTAATTAAAGATTCTAGACTTGGGGTTGAACCACTACTCTTTTGCTACCATGTTGGCTACTGCTACTACTTGAAATACTAGCACTGCTACTGCAAGACAAGTTACTGCTTCCTTCCTTTCTGGTGGATTGATTCTTTGGCCTTCTTGGAATGCATCTTGCTTTCACTTCATCTATCTCTTTCTCCCTCAGTTCCAACTTTGAGCTCCTGCAAACCAAAACACAAAAAACAAAGAAAATGAAATTTTGCATTTAAACAAAAAAGAAAAAGATTTGAGTTATATACAGTGACATATTGTCTCTTTTCGTCTTCTTGAGCCGATAGTCTATCGAAAACAGTCTCTCTATTCCCTCGTGGTAGGGGTAAGGTGTGCACACACAGTACCCTCCTCAGACCCCACTTGTGATATTTTACTGGGTTATATACACTCACATTATATATATATATTTACTGTAGTTTATACTTATCATTGAGAAAACACATGTAATTATGTTAAAAGGTAACCTAATTATGTACTTTTTCTCACATTCATAACACCATAACTCAAAGAAGATAAGAGGCATTGGTGAATGATTAGAGATAAACAACCCCACATGAATAGAATAGTAGGATACATAAGTTAGGTATTTTTTTCCCTGCAAACTATGCTGTTGCAATTCTGAAAGATTACAGAAGTTATTAATGTTGATATGTACCATTTAGGAAGACAGTGCTATAAATTTTAGTTCTAACTTTGGAGGGCAATGTGATTGAGACATTGTACCAATACCCCTATACTAAGTATACTAAGTTACAAGAGGAAAGATCAGTAGATAAGCCAATCCAGAAATTGTACTTTTCAATCATGAAAACAGGACATATTTTCACAGGTTTGAAGTTACCCCTACTCGAATCTTGAAAAAAAAAAGTTGATCAATTTACTCACATATTGCCAATCAGTCATGAGGTTACCCTTTAAGTAATTCACGTGTAGTGATGAATAAACTTGACTAGAAGCTATTTTTTTCTTTAAGTGGAAAATAATAATTGCCCAATGCAAATAGCCAGAACCAGAAACTGCAGAACCTCTTTAAGTCTGAAAATTTACTCTCTTGAATAATTATGTTTCAGATTGCAGACTGATTGACCAGTGACCACATGAAAAAGCCTTTCATAAACACCAGATAACTCCTAGTTAACAAGATAAAGCAATAAGGACGCCAAATAATTTTTCCTAGGATTCTAGTGTTAATAACTATTTTGTGTGACAAAACTTAAACTTAGTATAGATTTATGTATTTATGAATAACTATACATGTAATCAGAAACAGCCTTCCTACCTTCTTAAAAGTAGGGATAAGACACACTACCCTTCCCAGATCCCACTTATGAGATTACATTGAATTTGTTGTTGTTGTTGAATAACTATACATATACCATGTATTATCTTCAACGTAATGTTAAAGAGGCCTTTGCAGTTACAGCTAATTTTTAACAGAGATGATATTCTAGTTAGCTTGTGCATACCTTAACTAAGTACGACTTCTCGTTAGTACAAGTACTTCGATACTCTACTTACAAAAACTTAGTCAGATGAACAAAATCACTTTTTAGTTTTGCTTCTATTAAAACCTATTCTTTCATGTAATTTTCATTGAGTTCATTGACCGCTAAACTGCACCTTTGAATCTCATTTTTACGGCTAGTTCATGTTGTAATAGTTATAACAATAACATACTCAATATATTCTCACAGAGTCGGAAAAGAATAATGTGTATCTTATGGAAATAAAGAGGTTGTTTTCGATAGAAACTCGGATAAAGAAAAGCATCTAGCTAGTTCATGTTACATGAGTTGGATAAATTACTTAACTTTAGGCAAAGGGACAAATTTTTGAATGAAACAGACATTATACATCGAATCTCTCTAAGCAAAGTAAGGTATTTTGGAACTAAGCAAAAGTGTCATGTAATAGTGATTTTTGACACGAAGCTAAAGAAACAAACAACAAATTTCACAAAGAGAAGTTAACTCACCGATCTGCATTAAATGAAGAAGATCTCTTCAGAGCTGGATATTCGTCCTTCTTTGTCTCTATTAAGCTTCCACTAAAGTACTCCTTATCCTCTAGCTTAACTCGTTCTATGATTCCTTGATACTCCACCGTAGTATTCTCTGCATCCTTCTCCACCTGATTCAATCCCGGTCCACGTGGCAACCTTGATTTGTAGTGTGAAATCAAGGAAAGCCCATGATCTTTCCCATAATATCCGGGCCCACAATCTTTGAAGGACATTGACCCACACGATAATAATTGCATGAACACGGAAGATGCTCTGCTGCTGCCCTTTCCATTTGATGATTGATTATTGTTAGCCGTTTGATCTTCGTTGACTGTTTCTGATCGTACGATTACTCTACCGTCGGCTTTCATCAACGTTTCGAGTGTTTCAGGGCTTGAATCAGATGGTGGTGGAGAAATTTCTCCTCGGCTCAGCTCCGTTGACTGGCTTTGACCGGAATCTCTCTCTTCTTCTTCTTCTTCGACGATTCCGATTTCTCTTCGCCGGTGACGGCGGTCGTCGGTTTGAGTTGACGCATCGGCGGCGGCTTTTCCCGTGGAATCCTCGCTAGACTCTGCCTTATACACTCTGTACTCGTGGAAATCAGCAGAACACCACGACTGGTTCCGCCGCCGTGAAACCGCCGGGAATTCACGATCTTCGCCAATTTTTCTCACTTCCGGCACCGGAGTTTTCGAACTGGAGAATTCTACTTCTTCCGATTGAGATGCAATTGTAATTGCACCGTCGACAAGTTCTGAGCCTTTGAGAACATACTCTTGACCGTGTGCTGGAAATATAAAATCGTGCTCCGACAAATCATGCCACACAAATCCATTTCTGTAGCTTCTGAATTGCTCAAAATTAGCAACAAAAAAAAATCAAATCAAGTCCATAGATGAATGAAACTCGTGACACATATTTGAAATTGATAATAAAAACTCAAATAATTATAATTCACCTTTTGGCTGACCAGGAATACAGAGAAGCCATGCCTTTTCCTCGGAGAAAATTCAAGCGGTTAATCACATCTGGAAGAAAAAAAACTGTACATTCAAACCAAATGCTAAAAACACTTCCAAAACATAATTGTAACAACTTTTTTTATGACAATGGCGTCTCAATCAGCTTAAACGCAACTCAACTATTTCAACATATTGGTAACAACTGAAGCTCAACGTTATCATTTGTAATAGAATTGCACCAGATAAGCCTTGAGATCTATTATTTTTGTTAATTTGATATATGAAGTTAAGTTGGCTAGTGAAAATTTTGCTTACCTCGAAGATAAAGGCCGTCAGGGGAAGAAAGAGGAACTTCCATGAAATGGGGATGTTCGAGTTGGCCGTTTCTCGTGAGATAGTAAACAACGGGCAGCTTGCGTTCGGTTTTGGGTTTATGATTTGGAGTTTCAGTCCAAACTTTGGTACGTTCAGGGCTAGTTTCTCTATCTTTCCATTTCTTAGGCATTTGAAGTAGCTCCGTTGCTCTAACTGATCTCGACGAAACCGCCATTAATTTCTTAGAAAAAACCCAACGTTTAGAAGCAGAGAAGAAAATAGAACTTGGAGTATTTCCCTATATAAAGAAGCTGAAAGGAATGTTTTACGAGGCTGAAAGCTAGCTTGGAGTTTTGTGTAGTGTGGAGAGTTGAAAATATAGAGAGTGAATGCCGGGGGTTTTAGGGGGCGGGGGAGGTAGGGGGGGTAAGGGGAGTCTCTAGACGGTGAAACAAAGGGAGGGAGCAGAGATTTCAAAATAGGATGCGGCAGACAACAGCTACATGACAAATTTCATTTGTCTTACATTTTCCCTTACCTTTTGAATTATTTCCTCCTCTCCTAATTTTTATTTTTTATTTATGAAAATCTTATATTTGAGACATACTGATCCATCTAATCAAGATTTTCATTGTAAATAAAAGGGCAATTCAATACACAAAGTATTCTGTGTTTTTATAGGATCCGTAAAACGGTGAAAAGCTTACGCTCGGATAAAGACAACCTATCCTAATGTACATATTAGTGGCTAATTTCACAGTTAAAAATTATAACTTATAAATCACACGAAAATAATTTATTTTTTTGGTGTAAATGAATCATAAAAAGGTAAATATTTTCTATAAGGAATTTCTTTATTCTCGAGGCTCAAGTATGAAAACTCTAATTATAGGTGAAAGAATGTACATATTCATCGCAACACACTCCTAGTCTACTTCTTTTTTATATTATGTTGGCCAACAACTTGATATGTAGTACTTATTAACCTTCGAATTTGTATAAAAGCCAAATAAAAGATATATAAAAAATGACAAAAGCAAGTTGACTTGAATTGTAATTTAGTTGTTGTTATCGTAGCTTGCCTAGGTGTAGGGTTCAAGCTAAGACTTTCACTCTCTTCCATATAGAGGTGATTATGAATTGAAGTAGTCCCAAATATTGTACCAAAATGGAGGATTACTCTTTTTATTAAAGATTACATAAATTATACATAGTATTATTAGAAGTATCATCCTAGAGATTTTGAATTCGCAGTTTAATTTTCAATATTAAGTTTGAATTCGTCTTGTTTATTATGAGAATTGAATTGTTCTTGATACTTGCGTGAAAAAATTCAAAATACTTCAACGAACTTGTCTGAGTAAATTCAAAATGCTTCAAAAGGAGTTGACTTACACTCCTGTCATACTTCACCAAACATTGACAAAATCCGACGATGATTATGTTATTAAAAGCATCTTTTCTTCAAAGTAAATTGAAAAAAAAAAAGTTATTGGGACCCAATTGTTTGACAAGAGCTAAAAAAAATTTGAATTGACTATGAACTTCGTGCTAATATATCTAGAGGTGTCAAAATTGGTCCAGAAAAATATGATCTACCCAATACGCCCAAGGTTGGACGGATCGTTAACTCGCCAATTTGTTGAACTTAGCTCATCTTGGTCCAGTACATCTAAAGTTGGGTTGATTTTTAGCCAAAATTGATCCATGAACAACATTCTCAGAATATTTTAAAAATAATTTTATTTTTTGATACGTTATATATGATCATAACAAAATAAAAAAAAAAGTTTTATTTTGATAATTAAACAATTCATAAGAAAATAATATACATTAATTAAAGCTTGGTAAGAGTTGAGCAGGTTGAGCTATACCAAATTTTTGCGTAGAAATGGCGTGGGTAGACACTGTTTAAGCTGATATTTACTTTTTATCCAGCATTTTTAATGCTTAGCAATAGTAGTCACTAGTGTATTAAAATTAATATGAAAAGACTGTGTTACCCTTTCTTCTATCTCTTTTCCCAAACAGAAATGCAGTGTATTTATACTGTTTCATTTCCGCATCTAAGGTGCGCAATCGTGTATTCGGAACCTCATCTTCACCCATTGGTAAGGAAGGTCAACGAGAGCACCAAATGGTACGAACTTCTATTAATGCTACTGAATGTTAAATGCCTTTGGTTATAGTTCTTGTTGATAAGCTAAACAAGCATGAAGAACATAAGGAAACGATTACAAAAGCAAAAGGAGAATGGGGAGAGGTTCCAGATTTTAAAAAAAAGATTAAGATATAACGTTGTGAAAATAAGAAAAAGAGTGATGAGTAAACAGGAAATGCAATTCCTTCCCAGAAGTTAAGGACATGTAGTCCTGAAGTCATAAAGTTAAATTCAAAAGTTAAGGACATGGTCCTGAACTTAGAGTTTCAATTTCAAAAGTTAAAGAAATGTAGTCTTGAAGTCTTAAAGTTAAGTTCAATAGTAAAGGACACAAGTTCAAAAGTTAAGGACAGACAGTTATTAACTTACAGTTACAAGTTCTAAAGTTAAGGATAGACATTCTTTAACTTACAGTTACAAGTTCAAAAGTTAAGGACAATAGGTCCTTAACTTTGATTTCCAAGTTCAAAAGTTAAGGACAGACAGTCCTTAACTTATAGTTACACGTTCAAAAGTTAAGGACAAACAGTCCTTAACTTACAGTTACAAGTTCAAAAGTTAAGGACGCTTGGTCTTGAAGTTTGAGTTCCAAGTTCAAAAGTTAAGGACATGTAGCCTTGAAGCCCTGAACTTAGAGTTCCAAGTTCAAAAGTTAAGGACATGTAGTCCTAAACTTAGAGTTACAAGTTCAAAAGTTAAGGACATGTAGTCGTGAAGTCCTGAACTTAGAGTTCCAAGTTCAAAAGTTAAGGACATGTAGTCCTGAAGTTAAGGACATGAGCAGAAGGGTATTTTCGTCCGGGCAGTTAAAGTTTATTAAATGAGTGGCTAAAGACTAAAGACATTTTAAACGGTGGCTTAAAAGTAAATACATGTGTTATTAGTGGCCAACCGTGCACTTCCCCCAATTTTTGTTCATCTTGATCCGGCCCATCTCAGTCGAAATTACTTTTGGACAGGTCTCATTTATTGACTCAACCCATTTTGACCCGGCTAGAATCAGTCCAAACACCCCTTCCTACCGCTAAATCGCTCGTAGCTAACAATCTTTTTTGATAATCTATTGTTAATCCGTTGCTAGTAGGACTAACAGTAAATATTACTCCCTCCGTTTCAGTTTATGTGAACCTATTTCATTTTTGGTCTGTTCAAAAAAGAATGACCTCTTTCTTAATTTGAAAACAATTTAGCTTAAATTTCTAATTCTACCGTTAATGAGAAGCGTTATAACCACACAAATACTTTGGATCCCTTTTTTACTTATTTAGGATCACAAATTCAAAATGTCTTCTTTTTTTCTTAAACTCCAGAACTGTCCTGTCAAACATATTCATGTAAATTGGAACGGAGGGAGTATTGTTTAACTACATAATTTTGTTGCGATACTTTTTATTTTTCAGTATGAAGATTATAATAGAGTGTCCGTGACTGCTACTGCCGATCTGTCCATCAAATTTCGAATCAATTTGCCCAACTAAAACAAACATCAAACCAATCAGTTTTGACGATACGATTTGACGGATGAAATCTTTTGTTAAATTGGACAAGAATGTACCAGATTATCTGCAACTTGACGTGACCGTATCTTTAGCGTATTGCAACTTTTGCTACCTCACATGATCTACCTATTAATTTCCTCTTTATATATTTTTGCCAAATCCTCCATTTATACGAAGACATTTTATTCGTTTTTTGCTATGATCGAAAAATTCGTAGGATCTGCCCAAATTCGAAAATAATAAACTTGCTCTTATATCTTTTTATTTAATGTCAAACTTTCGTTTGCGGCGGATTTTATTTGTTTTTTTTTTCTTTTTCTTTTTCTTTCAGCTGTGAAAATTTAAAAATATTAATGTCAAACTTTCGTTTGCTAGATATATGGACTTTAGAGTTTAATTAGTTGGTTGACTGAATGATCAAATGACATTCTACTGCATTCTCTGAAAATTCAAGAGGTTTCATCCTATGGTAATCCGTGGCGGAGCTAGGGGAGCGGAAGGAATTTATTCGAACACTTTCACTGAAAAATTATAATGTGTATATAAAGTAAAAAAAATTATGTATAAATAATGACTTCCCTTGATTTCTCTGCATGTCAAATCTCACATTATTGAAAAAACGAGTTGGACATAAAAAAGAAATCCCAAAAAATTCAGGTATGGATCTTACGAAGCATGGTTGTTATTATAAATCTTTTATTATTTTTTTAAAATTTAATGCCAATCATCATCATTATAACGAGGTGGTGTATGTTTGTTAGTATACAAAAATGGGCAAAAAAGTCCAAAGTTGAGAGTAATTCAAGGCCCAATATTCACATGGGGTTGTTTACACAAGAATATGTATCTTCCAGATGTTCTATTTCCCATTCTCCCAGTACAGGCCAACGTGCCCTCTTGTTTCTTCCATTTCAGTGTTTCTCTGCCCAAATATCAAAGGACACATCCAACACCCCCTGTATTGGTCAAAATTTGACCTTGGTGGTCGTCCGCGGGAAGAATGATAAGGGGTCGATCAAATTCTAATTGTGCCCGGGGGACGAAACAGCAAAGAGCACCTCGGCCATTGCCGGGGTCAATTCGTCGAAAGCGTACGTTATAGAATGAGCATTGTATTTGAGCAACGACGAAAGGTACAATCGTATGAATGCATGTCGGTCAAAGACCGTTGGATAAAAAGGGAAATGAATTATATATAGGGGGGCAAAACCCCAGAAGGGGGGATTTTCGAAGAAAAGAAAAGAAAACACAGCAGAAGAAACTAGAGAAGTCTCTCCTTTACCAATACTTACTTCTCTTCCCTTTCTTTGCTCCCTCATTTCTGACACATCTCCGCTCTAGATGTAAGCTCATCTCTCATGTTTGGTGTACAATTATCATATTAATAAATCTTATACATTTCTTCTCTTGGTTGTTTAGCACTTAATATGCATGGATCTGAAATTAATTATGTTTGGCTAAGATTTACCTTCTTTATTATCAATAATTAGTTTGACAAAGGAGTTCTAAACCTTTTTGCTCAAACAATTTGGCGCTGTCTGTGGAGATTTCTTAGCCAAATTTCTTAGTTTTCATCAGATCTTAAATCGGCGAAATGCAACCACCCACTCGAAAGAGTGGTAAGTAAACCTCACATGCTAATCTAGATCAGGCTGCTACATAAAAGTAGGAGTTATAACCAATGTCCACGCAAAACCCACATCTTGCCAGTAGCGATAAATTTAGCATGATATACGCACGTTCAAAACAGAATCATGGTCATCTGGTGTGACCACATCCCCATTTGACACACTCACCTTGTATATTAACCCATGTTCCCACCCTTTATGAGAGGACGACAGCCTGTTGCGCAGTCCTCTGAAAGAATGAGCACATCCTACCCTACTTTCACATTCCCCCACACATCGGATGGTCCACGAATGAAGTATGACATGTTTCCCTTGTTGTGAGAACGAATTGAGCGAGATCGACGAGGCTCAATTTCAACACTGCAGCAAGTAAGGCGAGCCCAACCCGCACAAAGATTAGACACTGCTAAAAAAATAAAGCTGAACACGGCCATCGAATATAAAACCATAGTTCCATCAACCGTTCGGACACCAAGTAGAGTAAGCAACGCTACAAGGCCGACCCTGTTGGATCGAGGTACAGAAGATTTCATTTTGTTTTATCCTCTCTTGTTGGCTTAAACAGGAACATGAGCGCCGTACGAGCAAGCGAGCAAGGGAGCATTCCAACTAGAACCAATGGAAGAAAAACTACTACAAAACAACTAGAATATCGCCCACCTCAAATACTTCAACTTCTGAAAAAGGATGCCCTGCAAGTCATACTTTTTTTCCCACACTCCGGTTTTGTCCCAATTGGGTTTTCTCGGGGAAGTTTTTAACGAGGCGACGAGGGAGACATCTTGAAGTTCAAAGCATAATTCATCGCCCCGCCTGCCGACGAACTCTCTAGGGCAAGCGATGAAGGGACTAGATACATGGAAACAACCCCAATAAATGTATGAAACAAACATGTACAACACTCCCCAGTGAGTGAAACAGCAACAATTCATATTTTCCGATTTCGTATTCTCCAATGCGGGCAAAATTAAACAAACTGGAACTTATCCAGAAAATGCAACGTATTCTCCAATGCAAGAAAAAGTAAACAAACTAGGACTTATCCAGGAAATGCATCGTATTCTCCAACGCAAGAAAAAGTAAACAAACTGGGACTTACCCAGGAAACGCATCGTATTCTCCAATGCAAGTAAAATTAAGCAAATTAGGAATCACCCAGAAAACGCAGAAGTTAAGCAAAACTGGGACTCCCCCAAGGAACGCCCAAAATTCTACAAAAATAAACCCGAGTAAGCCAGGATCCACTCCGATGTATACACAGACAATATGGTGGTCTGAAATCTGACAACGAAATAACGGGTTAATATTTCGACCTTAACTAGAAATAACACCCTTACGGCCAAGGGCCATCGCCAAAAGAACAATTTGACCTCGCTTGAATCACGACGGGTTAATATTTCAACCTTAACTCGAAATAACACCTTTACGGCTAAAGGCCATCGCTAAAAGAAGAATTTGACCTCGCTCAAATCACGACGAGTTAATATTTTGACCTTAACTCGAAATAACACTCCTACGGCCAAAGGCCATAGCCAAAAGAAGAATTCGACCTCGCTCGAATCACGACGGGTTAATATTTTGACCTTAACTCGAAATAACACCCTTACGGCCAATGGCCATTGCCAAAAGAAGAATTCGACCTCGCTCGAATTATAACGGGTTAACATTTCGACCTTAACTCGAAATAACACCCCCATAGCCAAAGATCATATCCAAAAGAAGAATTCGACCTCGCTCGAATTATAGCAGATTAACATTTCGACCATAACTCGAAACAACACCTTCACGGCCAAGGGCCATCGCCAAAAGAAGAATTCAACCTCGCTCGAATTACAACGGGTTAATATTTCGACCTTAAAATAACACTCTTACGGCCAAAGGCCAACGTCAAAAAGAAAAAAGTGCGAACTCGCGCAAACAAAAGTTAGAAATTAACCTTGCTTGAATTACAACGGGTTAATATTTCGACCTTAACTCGAAATAACACTCCTACGGCCAAAGGCCAACGTCAAAAAGAAAAAAGTTCGAACTCGCGCAAACAAAAGTCAGAAATTAACTTCGCTCCAGATGGCGACGACAAGTTCGACCCCGCTCGAATACATATGAAAAAATTGACTTCTCATAAATCGGCAAGTCAGAACTCAATCCTACTAGAATGGCCAAGTCAAAACTGACTTCGCCTAGAATGACGAACCTGAATTCGACCTCGTTTGAATCAAGGGTGATTCCGCCTAAAGCAACAAATCAGATGTCAATCTCTCCTGAATACGCGAGTTCAAAACAACTCCATTCGGATTCACACGATGAGACCCTACTCGATCCCATCAAGGTCGAACTCCCAAATCAAAAAACTAGTGACTCACCACGCAAAAATCCGAAGGTCTATGCCAAAAACAAAAAGGGTGTAACAAATAAAGGGAAGGGATAGAAAATCAAAGGATATACAAAAGCGAAACAACTTTCTTATTTATAAATAGACTAAGGCAACCACTTTTCACTCGGCGTCATCACCACCATTCCCCCATCATTATCTCCAAGAATTTCCTCCTCAGCATCAGCATCCTCGTCGGCCTCTGGTGTGACAGGATCATAGTCGCAGTTGACACGAGCCTCTCATGCCTTCGTCCGGGATTCTTCATAAGCGGCCTTAGAAATATTGCCTACCTCTCACAAACTCTTGTATATGTCACGTTTGGCCTCGTCATGAACCCAGAGCTCGTGCAAGTGGCGAGGAACAGCAGTAGAGGCAGATTCAACTTGGGCCAACAATTGTGCCTTTTCGGCTTCAAGTGCAGCGACCCAATCTCCCAAGTTTGAAGCTTCCCGATCAATTTCACCAATGCGCTCTTCGAGCCTCGCCTCCCTCAGTGTGGTCGTTGCCCTCTCGGATTCATGCTCGGATCGAAGGACGCAGAGAGTGTCCTCTAACACCACTGCCTTTGATGAAGCCGACGCTCGAGCACTCTCGGCGCTCTCCAACTCGTACACTTTTCTCTCCAGCTCGCTAATTTCCCCATCCACTCCGCACTCAAAGCCTCAACCCTAGTAGCATTTTGATCAAGCTCGGACTGCAACGACAACACTTTCGCCTGAAGATGCTCACTGTGCGGCGACCCCCTTTCCCAACTCAAGTTCCTTGTCCTTCACACGAAGTAGCTCCTTGAGCTCACTATTCATGCGAATGGGCTGCATACTCTCCTGATCCCTTTTCCCCAACTCCTCACTAAGAGATTGATTACCGGTGCTCGCCCTGATCCGCTCATGCATCTCATGGCACTTGTTGCGATGGCACCGGTACTTTTCTAACATCATCAGAAAAATCTTGGCCCAAGTGTCGACCCCACTTTCAATCTCTAGTATGTAAGACTGAGAGCAAAAAAAAAGAGAAAAAAGTCGGTAAGGCCAAGACCGCCAAAAATAGAAGGAACGCAAAAAAGAAATAAAGAGGAGAAACTTACCCTCAGGCCCATGGTGGCCACTTCATGCATCAATTCAACATCACTTACGTCTCGAAGAGCCTCACACTCTGCAACATAACATAAAGGTCGAATTGCGGTACCAAGCCTTCTGTGTCCCGCGGAAGGTTAAGCTCCGACGGAATCTCAAGTATATGGGAGGGACCTCCCGCTCTCACCACAGTACGGGTAAAGCCCTCCTCAAACATCTTGACATCATCAGGGTCGAGGTCGGAGTCAGACTCGTAGTCATCGACCATAACCCCATTACCCCTCTCTGCGGCCGAAAAAGAAGCTCGATTCGGTCTAGAAGACGAAGGCCTGCCCAAATTGGCAACAGCGAACTCGGGACCCTGACTTCCCGTCACGGTAACCTGTTGATCAATCATAACAGCCAGAGCCTCTGTCGTCGAGTTGGACTTGCCCACCTGGCTTGCCTCCGCAGCCGGGTTAGCATCACCGCCAAGTTCAAACACTTCAAAGGAAGGTCGCCCCCCGAAGGCACTGTGAGTGAAAGAGCCACTTCAGACTCCAGTCGCTGCCTCTTCGACGGACCATCTCAGTCATCAGCATGAGAAGATTCACTAGTTGAGCAAGCAACATGAGCCGAAGTCTCAGCGTGAGGAATAATTTCCATGCACACAGCCCCATCCGTAGAAGCGGTTAAGCAGCTTTTGATATAGGCTGGGCAGTGGACCTCGGTGCGGGCCAGGCAAAAGGTGCCGGTTGACGGAACGCGAGTGGAAGAGCCCTAGCCCTTTGCACTCTCACTGTTAAAGGAGAAAAATGATCATGTAAGCAATGATATCAAATTACAAGACAAAGAACAAGGAGATTGCAATGGTCCGACTTACCAGTGAGATGCTTACGCCCGTATCTCTCATAGAAGGACGCCCATTCACAAACCCCCGCTGTATGGGAAAGAATAGCAGTAACCCATTCGCAGATATCATCAACGGGCGAGGGTGGCAATCTCTCAGATGCGAATGTGGAAAATGAATTAGCAATGCCACCTAAAGAGAAACGGTCGGCCACCGCCTCTAGGGAAGTCGCAAATCAAACAAAAGAAAACTTACGGGCGAAGTTCCACGTCTCGGGAAGCCCCAATGGGTCCACTACAAGATGCTCAGTCCACATGAAGAAATAACTCTCCCAGAAACTATGATAAGCCTTGTCGTCCATCTTCACCACCAAACTCTTCATTCCTCAGTGACGCATGTGGATCACCAAGCCTCGAATAAGTTAGGGAACAAAAATGTTAAGCTTATACCCCAAAGTGACCTCACGACCAGTGAGCTCTGCGAACTTGAGAAGCATGAGAAAGAGTTTATATACGTACGGTGAAAGCTGAGCCAGGCACACCTCGTAGTAGCGGCAAAAGTCTACCACTAGGGAGCGGAGTGAAATTGTATACCTAACAACAAAAGGGTACGCGTAGAATGCGCAGTATCTTGGGCGGTGCAGATGCACAATGTCCGTTCCCGTCGCCGGTATCATTTCAATATGATTTGGAATTCCCCACTTTGTCTTTAGCGCCGCAATCACCGTTTCATCCATGGTAGATGACGAAGGCTCCGACTCTTCTCCGGCAGGGCTATTAAAATCATTCCATAATTTCCCTGGGTGGGGCAGTATTTCAAGCATTGTTGGAATCCCCTCATCTTCCGCCACCTCTGCTCCTTCTCCGAGAACGGGTGCGTCATTTTCCAGCATCGTAGTTTCGACGGGTCTGTCAGTATGGGAAGAAGTACCAGCCATTTATCTCGATTAATCGGAGTAAATGAGTAAGAAAAGGGGAGAGAAAGACGATGGTGGCATCAATATTTGGCTGGCAGGAGAGTGAAGATATTTGAAGTATTGAAGAAGGTAAAGGCTTGCAAAACTCCTTTGATAAGACGAAAAGTGTGGAAATAGAATAGTATTTTCTCCTTATTTATAGGAACATAAATGTCCTGAGCAGGAAACCTAAGAGCCGCCAATCAAAACTGATAGGGCACAAGAAACGATATGATTCCTAGGAAACATGCGCCTTAATGACAATGGCTGTTCATAATGCATTGAATCGACACAATGGTTCAAATCCGAACAGACGTAACCGTTCAGTGGTATCATTGAAGCGTCACGTCGTCACCTTGACCTAAAGGCCTCGGTCAAGGCACAAACATTCAGATTTCTCCTAACTTTTGAATCGACAAAGTCCGCCCATCGAGCCCGCTAAGTAGAGACCTCGACGAATATAGGGACTAACTGTATGGGTCAAATCTGACCGTGGTGGTCATCCATAGGAAGAATGATAAGGGGTCAACCAAGCTGTAATCGTGCCCAGGGGACGAAACAACAAAGAGCACCTCGACCACGTTGGGGTCAAATCGTCGAAAGCGTACGTTATAGAATAAACACTGTGTTCGAGCAACGACGAAAGGTACAGTTGTAAGAATGCATGTCAGTCAAAGATCATTGGATAAAAAGGGAAAGGAACTATATATAGGGGAAAAAACCCAGAAGGGGGATTTTCGAAGAAAATAAAAGAAAACACAGCAGAAGAAACGAGAGAAGTCTCTCGTTTACCAATACTTACTTCTCTTCCCTTTCTTTGCTCTCTCATTTCTGACGCATCTCTGCTCTAGATGTAAGCTCATCTCTCATGTTTGGTGTACAATTATCATATTAATAAATATTATACATTTCTTCTCTTGGTTGTTTCATACTTAATATGGATGGATTTGAAATTAATTATGTTTGGCTAAGATTTACCTTCTTTATTATCTATAATTAGTTTGACAAAAGAGTAATAAACCTTTTTGCTCAAGCACCCCCACCCCCAAACCCTCCTCATAATACTTACCTATCGTTTGAATATAAATTTGGGTGAAATTTTAAAAACAAATTAAAATTGTGTTGAAAATAATTTTTGAAAAAAAAGAAGTTTTGTGAGTACAAAAAAATTTCACCCAAAACTCCCCACTTTTTGTTGAGATTAGAGCACATGGTATTACATAATAAATCTGGTAGTTAGTATTAGTTAGTGTTAGTGTTCCTTTGTATTGGCCTCGCAGCCCCCCATTGTATTTATTGAGATGTATAATGTTTAGTTGGTTAGGTGGTTATGTGAGTTTAGTTTTTTGGGCCAGAGGGTCTGTATATATAGACAGACCCAAGTATATTGAAGGGCGGATTTTTTTTAACACAGTAATAAGAAAATCCTCGATTCTCTCTCTATGTTCTCACAACCCTAACAATGGATTCTTCAATCTCTCTCTGAAATCCTAGTTTTAACATGGTATTATAGCTAAGATCCAGTTAGACCTCGTGATTTTCACTCGTCCGATGTTACCCTTCAGCTTTTTCGTCGAGTTTTTGGTTGTCGATTGTATTCGCTGTGGTTGACTATTTTTTTTTATGGAAATCACCAAATTTCTTGACAAATTTTGCATTTTGTTGTTGGTTCTTCTCATATTCTGTGTTATTAGATCGAGCACACTGGGTTTCTTCAGCTGATTTTTGGTCTTCATCAACTTCACGCCAAAGCTAGAGTTTTGGTAGTCATCTTTTCATCTGCAGATTCACGAGCTTTTTCAACACCAGTGCTATTGTTCCTTCCGGTTCGCGAAGGACATTGGTAACTTTTATCATTTGAAGCTTGGATGCCTAGTATATGTTGATATTCATTTGCTTGTGTTTGAGAAATGCCGGGATGAGACTTCCTCTCCCCTATCTTATCTACCTCTAGACGTGTATCTTCTCGTTTTGTCTTCCATGATAATGATTATACCCATCCATGTCATCCTTTATATGTACATCCTTATGATGTACTTGGAACCTCTTTAGTCACAGTGTCATTTGATGTTACTGGGTATGGGAGTTGGAGATGTACTATTTTTTGTAGCTCTCTGTGTCAGAAACAAACTAGATTTTGTTAATTGAGTTTTCTGCTAAACCTCCTAATACTTCTCCCCTGGCAAGACAGTGGGAGAAGTGCAATGATTTAGTGGTTTCATGGTTAGTCAACTCTTTTTCCAAGGAAATAGCTCGTAGTGTTGACTATTATGAGCTTGCCAAGTACATTTGGGGAGAGTTGGAAGAGAGATATGGTCAGAAAGATGTTGCCAGAATTTTTGAACTCAAAAAAGGAGTTAGCTCATATCTCACAAGGGTCTATTGACATTTCATCCTATTATAATAATATCAAGCAACTATGGAATTAGATTATTGCTTTATCAGTTACTCGAGTCAGGACTTGCAGTACTTGTGGTGCTAAGTCTGACTATCAGAAGGATGAGGTTATCAAGAAGGTCTACCAATTTTTGATGGGTTTAAATGATATCTACATACAAAGCAAAAGCAACATAATCATGATTAAACCTTTTTCTTCTGTTAGCACTGTTTACAGCATTCTACTATCAGATGAGAAGCAGAGATAAGTTTCTAATTCCTCTCAGTTTCTTCCTAGCTCTACCTCTTTTAATGAGGGTGTATCCAAACAAGTCTACTCTTTTAGAGTCTAATTTGATTTTCCCAAGTCTTCTATCTGTAAGTACTACAAGAAACTAGGTCATACCATTGACAAATACTATAAGTTGCATGGATACTCTCCCAACTTCAAGTTTATTAAGGGATCTGGTCCAAGGAAGATTGCTGCTCATGTTGAGTTGGAGATGATCCATGTTCTAGTGATGTTTCTAGTATGGGATCTCAGACTGATACTTCTCCGGAGATTGTTCCTGATTCAGTGGTGTCTTGTCTGACTAAGGATCAATATTCACAATTGATGATGCTGCTCCGACAAACTCACATCTTTGATTCCTCCTCCATTACAAACCTCATGACTTCTACTAATTTTGCTGGTAAGTTGCTATCAGAGAGTGTTTTGCCCAAATCTTGTATGCTTTCCTAGGTAGATAGTTTTATTTGGATCATAGATTTTGGAGCCTTTGATCAGATGACCTCCCACAAAGATTTACTCTTCAACCTAAAACCTTTACATATCCCTTGTCTTGTCTCCTTACCCAATAGTTATAAGGTCAAGGTTCATTTTGTAGGATCTTTGACTTTATTTCATAACTTCACAATTCATCATGTACTTTATGTTCCTTCTCTCCAATACAATTTGCTTTCTGTATATAAGTTATTAGATTAGTTCATTGGGATTGTTCTATTTACCAAAACTCTTTGTACTATTAAGGTCCTTCACTGAAGATACCTCTGGTTCTTGGTAAATTGGATCACAATCTCTACAAGCTTATTCTACCCCCTATTGTATCTGCTATATCTGCTACTACTTCTATCATTCCCATATTTCCTTATCATGTTTCCTCTATTGTTTTACATGATGTCTGTATTTTTTCTTCTAAGATTAGTGCAGATGTAACTAGTGTTGGTTCTGATAAGAGACATGTACATACTGATTCAAATTTGAACAATCTTAATAAAATGGATATGGTGTGGCATAATAGACTTGGGCACATTCTATTAAGCATATCCTTGCTCTTACCTTACATTTTTCTCCTGAACAATCTTTTTCTTACCCAATTTATCCCTTATCTAGGCAAACAAGACTACCATTCTCTGATACCAGTATACAAACTACAAAGCCTTTTCAATTAATACACATTGATACTTGGGGTCCTTATCATTTTCCCACTTATAATGGCTTGAGGTATTTTTTGTCCATTGTAGATGATTTTTCAAGATCCAATTAGATCCACTTAATGAATGCCAAAAGTAATGCATTTGACCTATTAAAAGGCTTCATAACCATGACTAAAACAGACTTCCGATTAAAAGTCCAAACTATAAAAAGTGACAATGCTCTAGAATTAGGGTCAAGCTTTGTTGGCTCTACATGTTTCTCTGAAAACAGGATAGTGCATCAGACAATCTGCTCTCGTACCCCACAACAGAAAGGGTTGTAGAAAAAAAGCATAGCATCTCTTAGAAGCTACTAGGCTCTTCTCTTTCAATCTGGGCTCCCTATTAGATTCTGGGAGACTGTATCCTCACTACAACCTATTTGATAAATAGGTTCCCTTCTAGTCTACTAAAAGATAAAATTTCCTATGAAATCTTCTACCATAAACTTCTTATTTACTCTAATCTTAGAGCTTTTGGGTGTCTATATTATTTTATTGTTCCAAAGCCTCACATGAACAAACTTAAATCAAGGGCAATTCCTTGTGTCTTCTTAAGATATTCCTTTGCTAAGAAAGCTACAAGTTGTATGATTTGGATACTAAAACCTGTTTTATTTTCAAAGATGTTATTTTTCATGAACACATATTCCCTTTTATTCAAGCAAAATCAGGTAATTATCCTATGTGCACTATGCCTCTTTCTGCTTGTTTTGAGTACCCCGTTTAACCTAATTGTTCAACCTTGTATTCTGAGTTTCCATTATCATCGTACATGTCTCCTGTCTCATCCCATCTCTTGTTATTCCCTATGAGGAGTCTACCTCACCTCATTTTATTTTTTCCAGTCCTACTCTGGCTTCCCCTCCTTCTTCCTTTCCATCTCAGTCCACCTTTTCTCCTGATTCTAATAAAATAGTTCATGCAGTAAGGAAGTCCTCCAGACCTCATAACCCCCTCCTTATCTCCAAAACTATTTGTGCACTTTCCTTCTCAAGGCCCTAGGTTTGCTAACTCCACTTTTGTTTCCACCTTTAGTGAGCATAATGTTTTTGAGCCTAACACTTACTCTCAAGCAACATCCAGTCTTGAGTGACAGGATGCCATGGAAAAGGATTTTGAAGCCTTGGAGCTAATGGGACTTGGGACATTGTTGAGTTATCCCAAGGCAAGAAACCTATTGGTTGTAAATGAGTGTATAAGGTTAAATACAAAGCTGATGAGACCTTAGAAAGATACAAGGCTAGACTTGTGGTTAAGGGGGACACTCAGGTTGAAGGAATAGATTTTCATGAAACTTTTTTCCTGTTGTAAAAATGCCCACTGTTAAAACTTTAATTGTTGTGACTGTAAAAAAGAAATGGCCTTTATTCACAATTAAATGTCATCATTGCTTTTCTACCTGGGGATTTTGATGAGGAAATCTTTATGAAGCTTTCACCCGGGCTTTCTATTCCTTCCTCTTCTTCATTGTCTTCTTCTTCTTCTTTATCTCCCCTAGTTTGTAAGCTCTAGAGCTCCCTTTATGGGCTCAGGCAAGCATCCAGGCAATGATATGCTAAGTTGTCACATGCTTTGTATTCTAGAGGCTATGTCCATTCACTACAAGAAATACGACATAGGACAACATTATATAAATGTCGTATTATGTAGTTTAAATGTCACAAATTGAATCTCCGACATTTAATTTATGTTTTTCCTAAATGTCTTAAATTTTATTGTCGGGAATTTTACGACATTTAGGTAAATGTCGGAAAAAGATTTGCGACATTTATTTACAGACTTTTATAAAAATGTCACTTAGATTTTCTGACATGTAAGGTAATGTTGGTAAAAGATTTTGCGACATCTTTTATAGCCTTTAAGAAATGTCACATTTAATTTCCAACATTTAGGTTAATGTCAATAAAATATTTACGACATTTCTTTAGAAATATATGAAATGTCATTAAAATTCTGTTATTTTTTTTTATTATACATGACACCAATACTTATTTGTACATTTATAAATATCAAACATCATACACAATGTAACAAAGATAAATTATAGGTAAAGTGAATGTTTTCAGTACTGTATCCAAAGAACAAAAGTACTGATCGACTAAGTGTACTTCTTACAAATTTGAACAATTTAAAAGACGTCAACATACAACTACACTAATAGTTTATTTGGCCAAGCTTCTAATATCAGCTTATTTTGAGAAGTGATTTTTTTTCTTCTTAAAAGTACTTTTAAAAAAAGTGCTTTTGGTGAGAAATAGTTTGTGTTTGGTTAATTAATTAGAAAATCACTTTTGAGCAGTAATTAGTGTTTGGCCAAGCTTTTAAAAACTGTTTCTAAGTGTATTTTTCTCAAAAGTGCTTCTTAGAAAAGTGCTTTTGAAGAGAAGCTACTTTTTTCTGCTCTCTAAAACTACTTCTGCTTCTCCTCAAAATCACTTTTTTTCCTTCCAAAAAGCTTGGCCAAACACCTCAATTTTTGGCCAAAAATGTTTTTAGCCAAAAAAGTACTTTTGACCAAAAAAAAAAAGCTTGGCCAAACAGGCTATAAGATCACTCCTAACTGAATTAATTCCTTTAACTTGTATAATAAATACAGCGACAACCCTTGTCAGTAATTGATTAGGAGCCTGTTTGAATGGACTTAAAAGTTGGTCAAACCAGCTTTTAAGCACTTTTTAACATTTGGAAGTGTTTAACAATTGCTAAAATGGCTTAAAAAAAGCTAAAATCTGTTTAAAAAAAGCCAAAACCTTTTTAAATTGGCTTAAAAGCCATATTACTTTGACCAAGAATATTATATTCTTATCCCTTATAATTTTCTTAATCTCGAAATTACCCCTCACTACAAAACTTGAAATTGTTGTTTTCTTTCCCATTATTCTCCAGACGATTTGTTTGCTTCCCATTTTTTGTTTTTTTATTAATTTTCTTTAAAATATTAATTATTATTTTTGTTTGCTTTCTTCGTACAGAAATTGGGTTAATTTTCAATTGCTTTCTTCATACTACTTTTAGTTTTTAAAATTGAAAGTGAATTAAAACATTAATTATTATGTATTTATATTATAAAATAAAATATTAGAGTAATAAGTTTTTTTATAAGTTTAACAGCTTTAAGGATATTTCAGTAATTTTAACAAAAAATTCTTACTAACCCTTATTTACCAAACACTTCAATGGCTTTTTTTCAGCTCCATCACTTTTATCCCAACACGTAACTGCTTATTTATAAAACTAGCTCCAGCACTTAAAAAATGCTTTTAAGCCGTGTACTTAAAAGCTACTTTTTTAAGACAATCCAAACGGGCCCTAGACATCCTATACAAAAAATCCACATAAGAAAGAATTATAATAATATGATATGGGGGAAAAAGTAAAAAGGACTTGTATATTTTTTTCAACTCTATTATTTCTAGTCTTTTGATTGTAATCTGGGAAAAATTATTACAATGGTACTTCGATAACTTAGGGAATTCAGAGCTCTAAGAACTTTACGAGGAACCAGACAAACTATTGCAACTCATTTCCATGTAAGCTATTGTATCATGCTGCATCTAGTGCAGAAACTGAGTAACATCAATTAGAAGAAATTGCCCAAAACAACAAAGATCTCATAAAACTTCTACTATCAAATAGAGGGTACGTGATCACCTTTGCAAATCTGAATCTATCGTTTCCAGAACTGATACTATAGCAAAAAAGTTAACCTATTCAACTATCACATGGTAAGACATCTCCATTTCTTTCAAAAGTCCTTTTTTTTAAACTGAAACATAAGGAAGAAAAAGTGTTAGAATCCCTAAAGGATGGCAACTTGTCTTATTAATCTGTTCTGCAACTCATTTAAAAGCAAAAATTGAATTAGTAAGGTAAGTCATGGAAACATTACCACTTATTAGTGTTAGGAATGTTAGCATTCATCTTGGTGTGACATAAAACATATGAGGAAAGAGCAATACTTTTACAATATCATAACTATAGTCAACAAAGATACTTAATAATTTAACTACTCTAATCCATAGAGTATCTCATAAATTAATTTGTAAAGAGTTTATTTTTAGAGTATCACTATTGTAGTACTCGGAAAGGCCTCGCGGAAATGGATAAGCTAACTTGCTTTCTTCTAACAGATGAGGAGAAAAGTAAAATCTAACAATCATTGATTTTAAATGGTAAAAAGAAGATCTGATCAATAATTTTTCATACGCTCTGAGGTTACAATAGTTTTTGACAATAGTTACTAGTATAATACATAAGGAATCTCTCGAGTGGATAAGCTAATTTGCTTTCTTCAACCAAGGAGGAGCTAATCAAATATAAAATCATTAACTACAACGAGTAAAATCAGATGTGATAAAGAATTTTATACATTCTGATGTTACCAAAATGCTAACACAATATATATAACTCACAACATCTACACCAATTTTAACAACATTATAGGGGCAACCAATTCTAAAAAGGTATAACAATTCTCTTTAATAACAACAATCTGAACCTTTCAAATTTTTATAAATTTGATGTCAAAAATCCTAGGCTAAATGGTGTCTCAAAACATCACTCCAGGCCTATAGACAAGGTTGGTGAGAAAAATTGATCTAACTGAAATGCAACAATAAATTTAACAAATCCAAACAATTAAACTCAACTGACCCTATGAGTTTACAAGAATTACAACATTAGTAACTCCCAAGGATTACAAGAATAATGTGGCTCCATTGAAGATCTTCACTTGAACCTGTAATGGAGATGCACGAATTAGAAGAGAATTAGGACTGTAGAAGAAGAGAGAAAGTAGAGAGAGAAAGAGAGGAAATTAGAAGATTACCGGTCAAAAACTAACTTCTAATTCCAGCCCAATCCGTTATAACAGATTGAGGCCCAATCTGTTATACAAGGACTAATCTGGACCCTTTATTAATATCCTCTACTTGTAATGATAGCCGTCCGATTCCCTTAACACGTGCCTGTCTAATGTGCATGTGCCCTTCTTTATTTACCCTAGCTCCTTTCTTTCCTAAATCATTTCTTCATCTTCTTTGACTCAAACCTCAGCCTTCTCGAACATTACAATACCCCTCCCATGAAACAGACCTTGTCCTCAAGGTCGATACTGAGCTACAAACTTAGGAAATTGGCTTCGCACGTACCCCCAATCCTCCCATGTGGCTTCATCAGGGCTTAGATTAGTCCATTGAACCAAAACCTTAACCCCAACTCCATTATTGACCTTCACCATTTTCCTCTAAAGAATAGTAATCGGCTAAATCCTGACTCGTCCATCAACGTCATAACTCGGAGGTTGCATCTGAGGGATGATTGTTGGTCCTATTCTTCGTTTCAACTGAGAAATATGGAACACCGGGTGAATCTGAGAGCCTGGAGGAAGGTCAATCCGGTAAGCTACTGCTCCTATACGTTGTGGCATTTTATATGGTCCATAAAATCGAGCACTCAATTTCAAGTTTTTTCTGATAGCTACAGATGACTCTGTAGGGTTGTAGTTTGAGATAAACATAGTCCCCCTCCTCAAATTGTCTGTCTGTTCTTGCACGATCTACATAGAATTTCATCCGGGCCTGCGCCTGTGTGAGATTCTCCTTTAGATCCTGTAGTATGGTCTGCCTCTGTGCGATGCATGCCCCAGCCTGTGTGTTGGATGGGTAAGGGAGAGACCCTAGGGGAACTTGTGGAGGTGGAAACCCATAAAGGGCCTGAAAGGGTGTTGATTTCAGGGCATTATGGTAATTGGTGTTATACCACCACTCTACCAGGGGAAGCCACTTGAACCACTGCTTCTGATTAGTGAACACCATAGCTCTCAAATATGACTCCAAACACTTATTCAGCCTTTCAGTCTAACCATCAGTTTGGGGGTGGTAGGAAGTTGACATGTGTAGTTTAGTTCCCAATGATTTAAACAGGCCTTGCCAAAACTGGCTGGTAAAAATAACATCTCTGTTAGTGACATTGGGAAACCCATGCAGCTTGTAAACTTCCTTCTGAAATAAGTCTGCCACATCATGTGCTGTATAATGGTGACTTTGAGCTAGGAAATGACCATACTTTGTTAACCTGTCCACAATAACTAGGACAATATTCTTGTGATTTGAGGATGGTAGACCCTCCAAAAAATCCATGGCAATGTCTTGCCAATGAAGGTCCGGAATAGGCAAGGGTTGTAATAGACCAGCTGGATGAATGTTTTCGATTTTGACCCTTTGGCAAATATCACATTCTGAGACCCATTTGAACACATCCGTCTTCATGTTAGGCCAATAGAATGTCATCCTTATCCTCTTGTAAGTCCCTTGTTGGCCAGAGTGCCCCCCAAGGAAGATAAGTGTAATGCCTTAAAAATCCTAACCCTTAGATCAGAGCCTCTTCCCACATAAATTCTATGATCATTGTAGACACGTGATTTTTGACCCTCCCCGAGAATTTTCACATTTTTAGCATAAATATGTAATCTAGGTCTAATATACCTATTTTGACTATTTTTTGCTTTATTTCGTTGCAAAAAGAAAAATTACAAAAAAAATATGTATATATAAATTTTTAGCTTATGTATTTCTCATAAACTTGAAGAATACAAAAATAGTACCTTGTTTTGTACTTTACATAATTTTGAAAATTACCAAAAAATATAGTTCTATTAATGTTTTGTAGTCATTCTAATTTTGAAAAATACAAAAATATTACTTTATATTTTATCTTTATATAAAAACGAAAATTACAAAAAAATAGTTTTATTAATATTTTGTAGTTATTTTAATCTTGAAAAATATTAAAAAAGATATAGTTTTGTATAAAATATTAGTCTTATTTTAGTAGCTATTTTGCTTACATAGGATTAGTCGAACAACGTCGTGTTCTTATTCTCGGGTCCGGGCAAAAAAATAATATTTGGGTTTAAACTACCCGCTTTTAGGCCTAATTTTCGGACCTAGCCCATAATAATCCGAGTCCACCACACGTGGGGAACACAGACGAAACACCGTACACGGGGAACCCCACCACGCGTGGGGGACACAAGTCTTGAACCCCACCACGCGTGGGGCTCATTTTTCTTGGCAAAAGGGTATCAAATACACGGGAAGCCAAGGATTTGAAGGAGGGACTTTTGAAAAATTGAAACGAACGGACTTTGGAAAATTTTTAAAAGGGACGGACGACTGTACATCTTCTTCCAAAAGGAACCAACGAAAAAACCCTACTGTCAAGAACAAAAAAAAACCCACCATCGTTTCACCTCCAAAAACCTCTCCGACTACTCGTCGTCACCGCCCACACGACCACTCCTCCTCCTCCTAGCTCCGTCAAACCAGTCCGCGATCCTCCATTAAACCCGGCGTATACTGTTCATCGTCTTCCTCCTTTTCTCAAGAACGAAAACCCTAAACAAAACCCTACTGTCCACCTCCGTGAAACCACCTGCGTCCACCACCCATCGTCTTCCCCACCGTGAAACCACCACAAACAGACCCTGCATCGTCCAACAACCCCCCGTCAAGCAGTAGCTATTGCTGCTGCTTCGTCGACCCTACCGTCCAAACCACCAGCTCCCCGTCGTCACTGCCCGCTACCAGCTGAACCAGCACGACCCCACGCCTCAGTTTATATCCAACAGCAACTGCTGTTGCTTCCCGTCGTCACTGCCCAAGGTGACCATCCAGTCGCACCCCCACGTCCAAACGACTGCCTGCAACGCCCAGCCATGAACGACCCTTCCCCCTTGCCATGACTGACCGAAAACACACACACACACCAGCTGAAGCTTAACCGTAAAACGTTCGAAAAGGTAGCCCAGAAGTTCTGTCCGGGGTGAGGTCCGTTGAGGTCGTCTTTGGTTCGTCGAGGTCCGGTACGTCGAGGTTGTTGTCCGAGGTTTCGTCGCAGGTCCAACGCATCGGACGTTAATCTCAGGTAGGTCATCTCTATCCGTGTACCTCATATTTTCTGTTAGTAATATGTATATGTGATGTTTTAGGATACCATCCTAGTTCATGCGGATAGTGCGCGAATTGAGCGAGACATATATACATGATGTTTGCGAATGACTATTTTTTGTTAATTAACTCCGTATGTTATTGAAATTTGGCCGTGAACGTCTTTTTCAATTTGTTTCGTTTGCTTCAAGTAGGTATTTGACATTTTGGCTTCTTCATGTTTAGATTGTTGTTATCCAAATATTTGTCATAATAGGGGAAAGGTGTTAATTATTTTAGCTTGTCTTAATAGTTGTTTACATATGTGGTAGTAAATGTTAAAACCATAGTAGTAATTTTAATTCCACGGAAAAATACTCGTTTCATCAAATAAGTTCGATCTACAACCCATGACCTCGCAAAGTAGCAGGAATGTGGTTATTTTAGCCTTATCCTTTTTTCAATAACAACAATGTTATGAATCAAAATAAATAAATAAATAAATAAATAAATAAATAAATAAAATGAGACGAGCCTCGCCAAATAAAAGGGACAAATTGCGGGGCCCTCACAAAATATATGTATTAAATACTTAGATTCTGGGATGGGCCGTTTAGCAAATTTCACGGCCCTACCCCAAAAATAATAATGTGCTAGTCGCTTTAGGCGCGCCTTTAATAATGTTATCTCCCTAAACTCGGGTGCACATTTATGTGACCCAAATCCAAATCTCAACAGAGTCGAAATATGTCTCTAGTCACGGGCACATTGATTGTGGCGTGGCCCGAGATGCATTTCCATGACATTGTAAATTCCTTTTAATAATAAAATGAGACGAGCCTCGACAAACAAAAAATGTAGAAGCTGCGGGGCCCTCTAAATGCATATATATTAAAATACTTAGAATTCGGGACAGGTCGTTTAACAAATTTTACGGCCTTCCCCAAAATAACAATACGTTAGTTGCTTTAGGCGAGTCTTAATAATTTATTCTCCTTAATTCGGGTGCACATTTATGTGACCCAAATCCAAATCTCAACGAAGTCGAAAATGTGTCTCTAATCACGGGTACGTTGATTGTGACGCGGTCAGAGATGCATTTCCATGACGTTGCAAATTCCTTTTTAAAAAAATAAGAATGAGATGAGCCTCGCCGAATAAAAATACAAATTGCGGGGCCCTCAGTAAATACTTGTTTTAAAATTACTCAGAATTCAGGAGGGTCGTCTAGCGAAGTTCACGGCCTTCCCAATATAATAACACGATAGTCTCTTTAGGGGCGTGTTTAATAATCTACTTTCTTAAACTTGGGTGTGCATTTCATGCGACCCAAATCCAAATCCCAAAACGTCAAATAAAATATGTTCCGGATTGTGGGTGCATTTCATGTGACGCAGTCCAAAGACATGTTTTTAAGCGATGTTCACATTCTTAATAATAATAATTATGAAAGCGGTAAAAAGTTAAAATTTGCACATAAGTTCATATTTGTATAAAATCAGATAATCAAGCCGAATATAACAGTTGAGCGACCGTGCTAGAACCACGGAACTCGGGAATGCCTAACACCTTCTCCCGGGTTAACAGAATTCCTTATCCGGATTTCTGGTACGCAGACTGTAAGATAGAGTCATTCTTTTTCCTCGATTCGGGACTAAAATTGGTGACTTGGGGCACCCTAAAATCTCCCAAGTGGCGACTCTGAAATAAATAAACAAATCCCGTTTCGATTGTCCTTTAATTGAAAAAACTCCCTTGTACTCTCTCGGGTACGGAAAAAGGAGGTGTGACAATCATGCCTCAAAATGCCCTGAGATAGTGAAAAATTAGGCCTACTGTTAGGTGCAGTGATAAGCTCAGTAATCAATTGTAGAGCTTAGGGGTCCTGTTCATAGCTTAACTTAATTTCCTTCATCCAAGTAGGGTCTGCTGCAGTGATATCATTAAGTGTAGGGTATTCTTCTTGCCTCATTGACAAGGCATCAGCCACCTTGTTCTCTGCACCTTTCTTGTATTGCACCTCATAATCTAACCCCATTAGTTTGGCCAGCCCTTTTTGTTAGAGTGCAGTAGTGATTCTTTGTTCAAGTAGATATTTAAGGCTTTGATGGTCAGTTCTTATGATAAAATGGTATCCTTGCAAATAATGTCTCCATTTATCTACAGCTGACAAAACAGCCATATACTCCTTCTCATAGGTAGACAACCCCATGTGTCTAGGTGCCAATGCCTTGCTGAAAAAGGCTATAGGTTTCCCTTGCTGCATTAGTATTGCTCCCATTCTACTAGAACATGCATCAGTTTCTACCACAAAATGTTTATTAAAATCAGCCAAGGCTAGCACATGAGCAGTAGTCATTGCTTCCTTAAGTGCTTGAAAAGCTGCTTCAAAATCAACATCCCAATGAAACCCATTCTTCTTTAACAGGTTAGTTAATGGTCTGCTGATAACCCCATAGGACTTAACAAACCTTTTATAATAACCTGTCAGTCCAAGAAAACCCTTTAGATCCTTAACAGATTTTGGTGTTGGCCAATTGGCCATAGCTTCAATTTTTGAGGGATCAGTAGAGACCCCTTCTCCAGATATAATGTGTCCTAGGTATTCCACCTTAGGCTGACCAAAGGAACAATTGGACAGTTTAGCAAACAACTGTTCTTTCCTCAGTATACTTAACACCTTCCTAAGGTGAAGCACATGATCTTCCATTTATACACTGTAGACTAAAATGTCATCAAAGAAGACTAGGACAAACTTCCTTAAGTAAGCTTGAAACACATGATTCATGAGGGACTGGAATATAGCTGGTGCATTGGTTAGCCCAAAGGGCATAACCTTAAACTCATAATGCCCCAAGTATGTGCTAAATGCAGTTTTATATATGTCCTTGTCCCCCATTCTAATTTGATGATAGCCATCCCTAAGATCTATCTTAGAATATATGCATGAACCATGTAATTCATCTATTAAGTCATCTACCAAGGGAATTGGAAACTTGTCTTTTACATTCATGTGATTAAGGGCTCTATAATCAATACAAATCTCCCACTACCATCCTTCTTTTTCACTAGTAAAACAGGTGAAGAAAATGGTGAATGACTGGGCTGAATAATTCTATTCTGAAGCATTTCATTTACTTGTTTTTCTATTTCATTCTTTTGAAAGAAATTATACATGTAGGGTCTGATGCTAACTGGATTTGTTTCTACTTTTAGAGGGATGAAGTGGTCATGATTTCTCCTAGGTGGCAAGGTCTTGGGCTCAGAGAAGATATCTGAAAACTCCTTCAGTACTTGTTGGATAGCTGCAGGTATATTTTCCTCTAACTGTGCTTCTGCTACTGATATAGTGAACAAGTTTGCCAATATAGCTTGACGCTTTTTGAGTAATTGCTTAACCCCAGTAGCATTCATACTCCTTAGTTCACCTTGGTGATAGATGCCCCTAAGTTCCACCCTTTTTCCCTTGTGTGTCTCCTGGACTTTATACTCTATGAAGTCCAATAGGACAGGATTGTGACCTTTCATCCAATCTCCCCCCAAGATCATGTCATTACCCCCAAGTCTCAGTAATCTCACTGAGTCCTCAAACTCTATTCCCATTGGCTACTGTCACTCTCATAGGAACAATTTCTTTGATAACACACCCCATTTTCTTTACTGTCTCTAAGTCCAGGAAGCTATGAGTGCTTCCTAAATCAAGTAGGATTGTCATGGTGTTCTTCTTTGACTTTCCCTTAAGCCTAATGGTGTTTGGCACTTCAGTACCTGAAAGAGCATTCAAGCTAATGGCTTCATCCATGGTTTCCCCTTCCTATACTTCTAAGATCTCCTCCCCTATTTCTTCAAACCTTGGTTGAACCTCATCTTCAGATGGTTTCATGGTCCCAGACATAGCTGTAGCTGTTTATTTTTACATTGATGACCAGGCTGATACTTCTCCCCACATTTATAACACAATCCTTGAGCTCTTCTAGTTTCAAATAGTTTGTTACCCTGACTTGAGAATCCTGCACTTCTATGGTTATTAGCTGAACTTGGTCCACTGGTATTGAGGGGCATCAGACTCCTTCCCCCTATCATTTTCCCTTTCTTAGCCCAAGAATCTATGACCTTTTCCTGATGTCTAGCTTTTTCTACTGCTTGACTTAGAGTAAAGGGATTGAGCATTTTGACTGTATGCCTTATTTCCTCCTTCAGGCTTTCTACAAAAAATTCTAGAAAGAAATTTTCAGGAATTGTGGGACTCCTAATCAACACCCAAGCCTTCAAATCTTCAAACCTCTCTAAGTAATCATTAACACTACCCTTCTGCTCAAATTTCTTAAATTCTCCTATGAGATTAAATTTACTATTTTTAACATCTTGGAATCTTTTACACAACTCCTCACAAAACTCTTGCCAGCTAACATTTCCTCTACTTACTCGATAGGAAAAATACCAAGCTTCAGCCCTACCTTGAAGATAAAGGACTGCTTCTTCCAGTTTCTGCCCTTGCTCAGTGATGTGATTGTAGTGGAAGTATTGCTCACACCTCCTCAGCCATGAACATGGATCTGCTGCTCCTGCTCCATCGAAATATGGAAACTCCACTCTCGAATTGGAGCTGTGATGATAGTTTCTCTCTCCAATGCCAGGAGTGAATGTCTCTCGCCTGTGTTCACTCTTATGTCTACCTTCAGAAGTTTTAAGAAAATGACTCCCAGAAGGAGCACTTCCCAGGATACCTGCTTGATTCAGAATTAACTTCTCCACTAGCACATCAAGCTTCCTTGCCAATTCATCTATTTTGGCATCTGTGGCTTCAGATTTCATCTCTGTCTTCTCCATGTGACTCTGTAGCTAGGTTTCTAGTTTTTTAACATTTTCCTTCATAGATTTGGATCTAGTTTCAGCGATTGTCATTTTTTTTTATAATAATGGGGCCAGGAATTGCTCTGATACCAATTTGTAATGTACTCAATTGAACAGTAGAACAGAAATGGAAATGGGCAACAATGGAGTTTTATTGATTGCTAAATAAATACAATGATAGTTCTCAATTACAACATTAGTAACTCCCAAGGGTTACAAGAATAATGTGGTTCCATTGAAGATCTTCACTTGAACCTATAATGGAGATGCACGAATTAGAAGAGAATTAGGACTGTAAAAGAAGAGAGAAAGTAGAGAGAGAAAGAGAGGAAATTAGAAGATTACCGGTCAAAAACTAACTTCTAATTCCAGCCCAATCCGTTATAACAGATTGAGGCCCAATCAGATACACAAGGACTAATATGGAACCTTTATTAATATCCTCTACTTGTAATGATAGCCATCTAATTCCCTTAACATGTGCTTGTCTAATGTGCATGTGCCCTTCTTTTTTTTACCCTAGCTCCTTACTTTCCTAAATCATTTCTTCATCTTCTTCGACTCAAACCTCAGCCTTCTCGAACATTACAAGAGATGAGTTAGGATTACCTCAAGACGGTGGCGGGCGATGGTGGAAGAGAAGGGAAAGTGCGGCAATGGACATGAACGAATTGACGATGTGGTGAGCAGAATGAGGGCAAAGGTAATTTTAGAGAGTAAATAGGAATTGCATAGAATGAATTTTTAGTAATCTTTTAGTGGAGGGAATTGGAGGGAATAAATTATGTTTTAACTTTTAATTATTACTATTTTGTACGGACTATTTCCTCCAAATGTTGGATGATATGATGACATTAAATTAAAAGTGTCATTAATTGCCATCTAATAAATGACATTTGAATTAATAGTCACAATATTTTATGACATTTTTCATCAAATGTCACTGTTTTGTGACTTCTTTTTTTTAAAGAAAATGTCAGAAAATTATATAATTTTCCGACATTTATGTCAAATGACACTAAATAAATATTGTCATATTCATGATTTCTTGTAGTGATTCTTTAAATGATTATTCTCTGTTTAGTTTGGGTTCTTGGGAGTCTTTTGTCATTTTGGTAGTGTATGTAGATGATATAATCATCACTGGAACTAATAAACTGAGGTGTCTGTTGTGATAGCTTTTATCCATGAGCAGTTTAAAATTTAGAATCTAGGTCACCTCAATTACTTCTTGGGGATTGAAGTGCTGCACACTGAATCTGGGGTCGTACTTCATAAAAAAAATCATTCATGATCTCCTCAAGGAGTTCCGTTCTTCTGATTATTCATCTGTTGTGTGCCCTCTTGAGATACATGAAAAGCTGAAAGCTAGTGAAGGTGATATGTTACCAAATCCTGAGAGCTATAGATGTTTGATTGGGAAGCTGAACTTTCTCACTAGCACCAGACCTGGCATTTCCTTTTCAGTCCAACATTTAAGTAAGTTCATGTAGAAGCCATGTCTTCCTCACATGCAGACAGCTTTGCATCTACTCAGGTACATTAAAGGTACCTCTAACTTTGGTATTTTTTCAATGATTTATGATAGCGACTGAGAGGCTTGTCCAGAAAGTAGGAGGTCTGTTTCTGGCTTTTGTATCTTACTGGGAGGCAGTTTAGTGGGCTAGAAATCAAAGAAACAGTCTGTAGTTTCTTTGTCCTCTGCAGAGCTTGAGTACAAGGCTATGAGCAAAGACACTACTGAAATTACTTGGGTTTCCCATCTTCTTTTTGATCCTGGTGCACAAGTTCCTTCTCCCATTCAACTTTTTTTATGATAATCAAGCTGCCATATACATTACTAAGAACCTAGGTTTTCACGAGCGGATTAAGCATATTGAGCTTGATTGTCACTTTGTCAGGAGTAAGCTCAATGAAGGGTTGATTCAGCTATCTCATACTTCTAGTGCCACTCAATTTGCTGATATGTTCACTAAGCCTTTAATAGGTGTTGTTCATCATTTACATCTTCAGAAGTTAGGGGTTATCTCACCCTTCAACTTGTTGGGGTGTGTTGAGATTAGTGCACATTGTATTACATATTCCCTCCGGCCCACAACAAGTGACCATTTTACCTTTGACATACTCATTAAAGAAATACGAACTCCTATATAAAAAAAATATGTATTCACTAAATTAACCTTAATTAATTATTACCTTAACACATTGGAATATCTAAATAAGGGCAAATTTTGAAAAAATAAAATTAATTCCTTCTTGATTATGTAAATGGACTCTTATTTTGAACCAAAATAAAAAGGTAAAATGATCATTTATTGTGGACCAGAGGGAGTAATAAATCTGATAGTTAGTATTAGTTAATGTTAGTGTTCCTTTGTATTGGGCCTCAAAAACCACCTTTGTATTTATTCAGATGTATAATGTTTAGTTGGTTAGGTGGTTAGGAGAGTTTAGTAGTTTGGGCCAGCCAGGTCTCTATATATAGACATGCCTAAGTATATTAAAGGGAAATTTTCATAAAGCACTGTCTTTTAGTGGTAATTAGTTATCTATAGATACCATTTGTTATATTACGGATTGTAGATACGTTTTCTGTTGTTATAAGATGTATTAGATGTATTTAAGCTACTGTATTCATGAATACAGTAGCAAAAATAGGCGTGAATCAAGGAAGTCCAGCTAATCAGTTGTTGTATTCGAGTGTATTCGACTGTGTTCATGGCGTGAAACATGGGATTACAGCTGGACAAATTATTGTATTCGACTGTATTCACGGCGTGAAATAGGGGATTACACTGTTTTTAAACTGAACGTGAATCAATTAACATAATCGACTCCTAATATAACTCAACAAACTCAATTATAACACACAAATTTTGTATTTTCAGTTATAAAAAAAATTCTCAACCGAAAAATACCCCAAAAACATAGCAATCTTCAGAGAAATTATATAATACATCTAAATACATAAATTATATTAATTAAAAAAAATATATGAATGCATTCATGGCATATAGTGAGATAGTGAATACAATGAAATACATATAATATGGCGGGATACACTGAAATACAATGAAAAAAAGACAATGAAATACATGAAAATACAGCGTGATACGTTGAAATATATTAACATAAAATCAAGTTGCTAAGCCCCAAAATCCGTCGTCTTTATTCAAGAACAAACCCTAATTTCCGGCGAATCCGCCGTCGAGCAAAAACCCTAAATCTCACTGTTCCCACGCATCCTGTACAGTAGCCGAGAAAAAATCATGGCAAGACGTTAAAGCTTGAATCTTGTATTGAAAATCATACAAATTTTTGATGGCTTCATCTCCTTTGGATTCCATTTGGGTTGCACAAAATTCATACATTGTTCCCACGTTATTCATACACTTCATCTCCTTTGGATTCCATCTAGCAAAAATCATACACTGTTCCCACGCATCCTGTACAGTAGCCGAGCAAAAATCATACAAATTCGGAGGCTTCATCTCCTTTGGATTCCATTTGGGTTGCACAAATTGAGGGAAAAAATCAGAGAAGTCTTCGTGGTATACCAGGCAAAATCACCATTTGTAGCTAATGGTAGGTGATGTGGGTGAGAGGAATTTTGAGATTGAGCATCGTGTTTTCAGGGAATGAGGGAAGAGAATGACATGTATCAAATTAGAGAGAGAAAGAAAATTGGGTAACTGAATAGCGTATTTAGTGACTTAGGGGTAGGAGGTAACCAAAATTAGATAGTGCTATAAACATTAAAAGGTATCTATAGAATATAATTTTTTAAATGGTATTTATTTAAAATAAATAAGGTGTTAACCTTTGCTATAGGAGGTAAACATTCCTATATTAAAGGGCGGATTTTATTTTCTTCACAGTAATAAGAAAATCCCTAATTCTCTCTCTATGTTCTCTCAACCCCAACAATGGATTCTTCGGTTTCTCTCAAAAAACAAATAATGTTTTCAATTTTTTTTTAAAAAAAATTAAAAAAATTAGCTTAAATATATGGCTAAACGGGAACTTCATTTCTGAATTACAACTGTTGGTTCTTTATGAGAATTAATCAACCTTATAATGTTCAGATTTTCTCCACCCCTATATAAATACAGTTTCATTCTTATGAGATGCACACAAATAAGAAAATTATTTCTCTAATTTAATCTGTTGGGTTTTTTACTTTGAAAAGTTCTTTGTTGTTTATGCTCTTGATTTATACCAGAAGAACTTGTTGAATCTTTGAGAATACACCTCCACTATAAAATATCCTTAAGGACAGTATCTTCGACATGCCTCAAGCTTTGAAGAATTTGTGCGAAATTTACTAATCTTTAAAAGACTTTTTTATTCATTTTATGTGATATTCTTGTCAGTACTAGTTTTTTCTAAGAAAATAACACTTTTTTTGTACTTTGAAATAATTTAACTATTTGTTTTACCTTTAATATTTTTGTAGTATAGAAATCTAATAATATGTTTACGCTATAAGGGTGTTTAACGGGTGGACCGGGCCGGGTTGGGTAGGGAAAATTTTGAACTGTACGGGTTTGGAACTAGGCCGGTTACGGGTTAGGGGTTACCAGGCTTAACGGGTTCGGGTTCATCCAGGCAAAAAATAAATCGTACGGTTTACGGGTACTAGAGGCCGGGGAGGGTTAGTGTAATTTTTATTTTATTTTATTTTTTGTATTTTGTATAACTATTGTAAGTTACATTAATATAAAGTAAAAATATAAAGAATACAATGAAGATGGGAAAAAATTGTACTTATAAATTGTAAGTGTCACACCTCATTTTCTACCCGAAAGAGGTATAGGGAAGTTTTTTCAATTAAAGTGACAATAGTCGAAACGATATTATTTATATCTTTTTTTGCTGAAAAGAGAAGGTACGTAGGCAGCTCTCCTAAAAAAGAGTGAAGTTCCGCCCGCCTTTGAAGGCTAGCTCCTGCTTCGGAGCTTCATCCCCATATCTCACATATTGGAAAAGGCAAACTAAAAAGGGGAACTCAGTCAATAGACAAAGAAAAATTCAAATTAGAGTCGCCACTTGGGATAATTTATGGTGTCCCAAGTCACCGGTTTAAAATCTCAAATTGAGGAAGTTGACTCTTATTTATGGTCTGCGAACACAGAAATCCGGGTAAGGAATTCTGTTAACCCGGGAGAAGGTGTTAGACATTTTCGGGTTCCGTGATTTTAGCACGGTCGCTCAACTGTTATTATTGGCCTGATTATCTGATTAATTACATATTTTATACCTATTGTGCATTTTTAACCTTTGACCGCTTTTAATTATTTATGGAATTATTCTGGAATAAGTTACGATTGTCGTGCACTTATTTGTTTGATACATATTGCGAATAGTGTCACGGAAACCGTATCCACGATCTACAACATGTTTAATTTAATAACATTATTAGTAGTTGTGGCCGGGTCACATGAAATGCATACCCAAATTGGGATTTACGTATCGTGACCATACCACGGGAACTGTACCCATGGCCACGATAATTTATTATTGATCGCGCCTAAAACAAGTTACAATATTTTTGAATATTAACAGCCTAAGTATGCTCCTAGCGATCAAATTCATGAGAGTAAGAATAAGAGAGAAACAGAATTATCTAAGTCTAATTTCCTCACGTTTTGAAAGCTAACTACCACAAATCTGGTACCGTGAAACCTTAAACAATGAAGCTCTTAATGATGTCATGACCCAAAATCCACTAAGGGCCGTGATGGCGCCGGATACCGCTGTCAGGCAAGCCAACCATAAATGCTTAATTTAATTCTTATCTTAATAATTTTGAAAACTAAAATTTTCCTTCAATTCAGATAGTAAAAGATAATCTTTACGAAAATAAATAAATAAAAGAATGTTTCGAAGTAAATACAGAATACCCCATAATTATTTCAGAACCCAGTGTCACAAGTGCATGAGCAATTTCTAGGAGATAATGTATACAACAACCGTCCGGAATACAATATTGGACAGAAAGCAAATATAGTAATCTGAAAGAGAGTCTGCTGGCTGCAGGTCATCTCACCTAAGTCTCCGTATTAATCATGCTGCTACGCCCACTAGGCCACTAGAGATGTATGTGCCTGTGCAATAAAAATGCACAGAAAGTGTAGTATGAGTACGAAAACAACGTGTACCCAGCGAGTATCCCATATAATCTCGAATAAGTAGAGACGAAAGGTCAACTTCGACACTTACTAGTGGTCCAATGATAATATAGTGAAAATGTGAGGAGATCATGGATTTTATAAAACAAACAATTGTAATTCATAAAGCCAGATAGCAAGTAAATAACTTCCCAAATAATAATGGATTTCCAAAGATTTACTTTTCCTTATCTTTATCAATTTATCTCCGGCCAGGAAAGGCAAATATCAACAATTGTAAATCTCAAGCAAACAATACAAGCATGCGCATATCATGCCGAGGTCGTACGACCTGATCTAACATAAATGTAAAATGTGCACTGCCGAGGGTCGAACGACGCGAACCATAGATGCATCTATTACCCCGCTCGCGAATCATACTTGCGACGCGATCAACATAGATAAACAAATACCCCGCTCGCGAATCATACATACGATGTGGGCACACATAGATACACACATTCAAACGGCCAATTAAGAATTTATCGGGGAATGTTCATCCAAATAAAAGTCAATTCTCTTTTAATGATTTAGAAAAATAAAGTTTAATCCTTTTAGAAATTCATTTACCAATTCGATAGGATTTAAGCAATTCAGCTGTCAATAAGATTACAAATATTCCAAGTATAGCATGCTTTTGGGTCCTAGACTACCCGGACTTAAACATAATAGTAGCAACGCACGGATTCTCGTCACCTTGTGCGTACTTAGCCCCCATAAATAGGAGCACATAACCAATTATTTTACCTATAAGGACAATTCCCTCTTACAAGGTTAGAAAGGAGACTCACCTCGCTCCGAAGTTCCATAACCGATATTCCACGCCCTTCCGAAGACTCAATTCGATGCAACAATGCCCCAAAACTAGCCATTAATCATGTAAGCCCATTAATATATGCTCAAGTACTCATTATAATCCAATTTATAACAATTCCTAACCCCGATCAAAGAGTTGACAAAAACGCCCTCGGGCCCACGTGCCCGGATTTTGAATTTTTTTGAAGATAAAGTTTACCCACAACATCACGAACTCAAATATATAATATACTCTCAATTTCATACCCAAAATCGTGGTCAAAATCCAAAAATACAATTTCTAGGTCTTTCCACCAAAACCCTAAATTTCTACCAATTTTCATGCTCAAATCCGTACATAATCAATGTATTAACTCAAGATAGGTGGGGATAGCTTACCTTGTCGTTGATGATGAAAACCCCCTCTTGAAACCCTACAAGAATCGCCCAAGACAAGAGAAAGATGAAATAAAATGGACAAATCCCAACTTTAAAACAACTCACTGCCTCCAGCCTTTCCCCACCTGCGGTCACTTGACCGCTTCTGTGGTTCCGCAGGTGCGGCACATGGACCGCTTCTGCGATACTCTTCCAGCCCCTCCACTTTGCATCTGCGTCTCCTTCACCGCAGGTGCGGTCCCGCTTCTACGGCGGAGCGACCGTATCTGCGGTCCTAGCACTCCCAGCCAAAGTCGCATCAACAACCCTCATGGCCGCTTCTGCGGCTCCGCACCTGCGGCCAAAACCTCGAAGGTGCGGTTACACCAGATACCAGCTGCATCAAACCTTCTCCAATTCCATTTTTGATCTGTTAACCATCTGAAATCCACCCGAGGCCCCCGGGACCCCAACCAATCATGCCAACCAGTCCCAAAATACATTACGGACTTGCTTGAGGCCTTAAATCATATTAAACAACGCTAAAATCATGAATCGACCTCCAATCCAAGCTTAATGAACTTTAGAATTTCAAACTTCTGCATTCGATGCCGAAACATATCAAATCATGTCCGATTCACCTCAAATTTTGCACACAAGTCACATTTGACATTACGGACCTACTCTAACTTCCGGAATCGGAATTCGATCCCGATATCAAAAGTCCACTTCTGATCAAACTTCTCCAAAAACCTTCAAATTTCTATCTTTAGCCAAATGACTCCAAAACGACCCACGGACCTCTGGATTCACTTCCGATTGCGCTCCCAACACCAGAATCACTATACGGAGCTATTCCCAGACTCAGAATCGCAAACGGACATCGATAACACTAAAATGCACTACAACCCAAACTTATAAAATTCTTCCAAAAATGCTAACTTCTACAATAGGTGCTGAAACGTTCCCGAGTCTTCCAAAACCCGATCCGGACATACGCCCAAGTCCGAAATCATCATACGAACCTGCTGGAACTTACCCTGATTCCGAGGTCGTTTACTCCAAAAATCCAATCTTAGTTAATTCTTTCAACTTAAAGCTTCCGAAATGAGAATTCTCTTTCCAAATCAACTCCGAATTCCCCGGAATTCAATTCCGACCATGTGTACAAGTCATAATACCTGAAGCGAAGCTACTCATGGCCTCAAACTGCTAAATGACACACTAGAGCTCAAAATGACCGGTCGGGTTGTTACATTCTCTCCCACTTAAACATACGTTCGTCCTCGAATGTGCTGAGAACTGCGCTGGAGTTGTCCGAAATCACTTTTTAACACCTCGAGCACCTACACAACTCAGCTGGGAACCCTAGCTTGATCAATCTGAAGATATCCCTTTTTACTTAAGCAAATAAGCCTTAAAGCCCAATTCCAATATCCGGAATTCTCTGCCAGGCCTGTTTCCAACATACGCTCACCGTGTCAATCACTACACACAGCACCAAAACATGACTGCATACCTTAGCTGAATTCACACCTTCCACCACCTTACTCACATGACTAATATAACATTCTCTGATCAAATTAGTTGAAATTCCACGAATCCGATGCTCCCAATGCATCTCATGACCTATATACATATTGCTTTGACTCTTACAATACCACAATGACAGAAAGTGCACGTAGAAATTCATAACCAACTGCCGAATCAACAAATCATTGGGGCTATACTCATGACAAGAATCATTACCTCCTTCCGAATGCACTGATCTTGGTTCTGATAATCTTATCTCACCCAGTACGAACTGCTCCGGCAATAAGCCATCTAGACATGACCAAAAGTCTCATATAATGTTGCAATGTGCCACTGGGCTACCAACTCGAACGTGATACATAAGGAAGACGAACTTTGGAAGGGACTACTCAACTCACGCAACTGCTATGAACTTTCCTCAAAAAATGAAAAACAAACACACAAAAATAGAATATAGAAACTGCACTCAACATCACACTGTTGTGGCGTGCAATCGATGCAAACAACATACCCATGACGGCGTGCCACCCGATCCACATATAAAATTCATATAAGGAGATATACACCGAGCTAAATTTCTCATTACAACAAGATACCAAATATTCGTCACAAGCACGCTAAGTGCATAATACCATCCCTGGGGAGACATATAGCGCCATAAGCTAACAAATGCAAGCACAACTAAGGTGCAATATATGTTTAGAAACTAAAGATCCATTTTGCTCACATAACACCATCGATATGCGGAACCTCAACACATAAGAAAACTATCGAGCCATTCACAACTCACACGGCACAATGTAGCATTACATGAATTAGCCGACGACGAAGTATCATCCAACGTCCGAATACTCCTCCATAAGGAGCGCTATGCTGAAATGAACACATTCGGCCTGATATAGAGCCATATTCCTACTTAAACCCATTTACAGACCTCAAGCTGATTCTGATCGTACCGAACTAGGCCAATAATCTTTCCTGGGTCCATAATGACCCCCTTTTTCCCATAACACACAAGAACAACCATCATAACCGGGGCAGTCCTCCACAGTCTACAACCCAATAAGTCGAGTACCCTCCAAGCATAAATTCTCAAATTAATGATATCACCACTATCTTCATACTTGGTTTAAATCTTCAATCAATCAAGTGACTACATACCACACTTATACAATCTTCCTATGGGGCACACTCCCACGACCTTCCGTAGTAGACAACAAGTCTGCGTATCCATACCACCAGCCGCACTAACGCTGAGAAAGCGTTCAAGAATCCATAACCAGGATGCAAAGCCCTTTAAACAGTAATCTCAGGTGATGCTGAAGATAATGCCAACTTACTTTAAACATTCAAATCCCTTTCCTACTCATCCGAGCTTGTGACATCCTTGTCAACACCGAACCACAACCTTGATCCTCACTTCAAATTCCATACCACTCACTGCGCCCAACATGCCCATATACGATTGAATACGATTTTCATCATAACTCCGGAACCACTAATAGATTAATACTTCATCATATCAAAACTTTTTACTTAACTCACTTCAGGAGAACCATAGTAACACACAAGTGAATCCTCATAACCGTAGAATATGCAAATCTCTAAGTAGTGATCTAAGACACCATAGCCCTTCTGGGATCCGCCTACTCATGACAGACCATAACAGTAGAATACTTCTGAATAACACCAATTACGGTGGCCGACAAGCCTCACACGTACCGTCACAAATCACTTGCATAACTTTATCATGCTGAAGGAACTGATCACTACCACCAATATGCCAATTCAACTATGGCTAATCCATCTTACTTCTTCCAATTCATCCTTGATTGCCTTAGAATTAATAGTAACTCCATTCAACACATAACACACTCCATCCGCACTCATCCCGAGTGACATTGAATCATGAGACCATGTTGTCTCAAATCCCACGAACCATTTCATACCTCCCTTGTGCGCACATTCGCATCCTCAGATGGTATGCCCATTCTGATAATCCCTCTACGAATCCGAAGTCTTTTCTCACTTTCCTCATAAATGCTACATTTCAAGTCAAAAATATCATAGAACACTCTGAGCCTATTATCATAATCTTCTACAAAAGCTCGATTCTTAACCATACTTATGGGCTCGAATTCATTAGGCACCACACTTTAACTTTTGAATCCACCAAGACCATTGCTGAGAGCCACCTGCTCTGACTTGGTCCCGAATATGATCAACTCTATGAATCGTCTAGCATATGAACACCCACTCGACGAAGCACCCGGCCGAATCACTTTCCTTGAAACTCACATCTATACAAGGCATAAATCCTGAATCTTCCCCAACTCTTAACATGGGTTAATAAGGCCAACCATAGCACATCTTTAACAATTCCTTTGCTCAAATGACTACTTATACTCTCTTCCCTTAGTTGAAATAGCCTACCAATATGCTAAAATAAGGAAATCTCACCAATAGACGACCATGCAATCCAACCGTAGGCGGTGGGACTCTCCCACTTGGCTTGAAGCCACTATTACACGACTCTGGAACCCACCAAGGTCCTTTATCTCTTATTGACATGACTTTGCGTAATCAAATCGCCAGATTCCTCGAAATCCTTCCGTTAGCATTTCATGAACACTCTGATCCCTAGCATCTTTCACAAATTCGACCTTTTACCGATAGTCGATAGAATTCTTTGCAAAAGCTTTGCCGACCATGCGACTGCTGTCCTGCTCACAGAAGATAACCCACATGTGGAAATCACATGCCGACATCTCCCAACGATGCTACACTGCACAATTTCTACGACATCAATAACCCATCCTGAGCCCATTTTTATTCACTAGCTGCACAATTCCATTCATTCTTCGTGGATATCAATCAAATGTGCGACAATATCTTCCAATTCAAAGCTATGTTGTATCCTTCTTCATATCAAGCAGCTCTTTTCTGTCATATAAAATCTCCTGCCGTTTGCTAGCCAATATTTCAAGATATCCTTCCATAAGGCAACGACAATAGTCAAATCAACTATGCAGGGAGAAACATCCTGCACCACATCGGTAGTACCATTACATTTTCTCAATTCCCGATTTATAATAAGCGCTTCATATCGCATAAGATTGAATGGGAAGGAAATAAAGGCATAAGACTCAAAGGAATCAAACCACACGATGAGGAATCAAGAAGGGAAGTGCTCCTAACAGCCTTGTAGCCTCTCAAAGATTAGTACAGACGTCTCCGTACTGATCCACAAGACTCTACTAGACTCGCTCTTGACTTATGAGACCTAAGGGAACTAGTGCTCTGATACCATGTTGTCACAACCCAAAATCCACTAAGGCTCGTGATGGCACCGAACACCGCTGTTAGGCAAGCCAATCATAAATGCTTAATTTAATTCTTATCTTAATAATTTGAAAACTGAAATTTTCCTTCAATTCAGATAGTAAAAGATAATCTTTACGAAAATAAATAAAAGAATGTTTAGAAGGAAATATAGAATACCCCATAATTATCCCAGAACCCGGTGTCACAAGTGCATGAGCAATTTCTAGGAGATAATGTAATACAACAACTGTCTGGAATACAATATTGGACAGAAAGTAAATACAATAATCTGAAAGAAACTCTGCTGGATGCGGGTCATCTCGAGAAGTGCAGCTCGCCTAATTACCCGTATCAACCATGCTGCTACGCCCACTAGGCCACTAGAGATGTATGTGCCTGTGCAACAAAAATGCACAGCAAGTGTAGTATGAGTACGAAAATAATGTGTACCCAACGAGTATCCCGTATAATCTCGAAGAAGTAAAGACGAGAGGTCAACTTCGACACTTACTAGTGGTCCAATGATAATGTAGTGAAAATGTGAAAAGATCATGGATTTTATAAAATAAACAGTTATAATTCATAAAGCCAGATAGCAGGTAAACAACTTCCCAAATAATAATGGATTTTCAAAGATTTAATTTTCATTATCTTTATCAATTTATCTCCGGCCAAGAAAGGCAAATATCAACATTTGTAAATCTCAAGCAAACAATACAAGCATGCACATATCATACCAAGGTCGTATGACCCGATCCAACATAAATGTAAAATGTGCACTACCGAGGGTCGAACGACGTGAACCATAGATGCATCTATTACCTCACTCGCGAATCATACATGCGACGTGGTCAACATAGATAAACAAACACCCCACTCGCGAATCATACATGCGACGCGGGCACACATAGATACACACACATTCAAACAGACAATTAAGAATTTTTCGGGGAACGTTTATCAAAATAAAAGCCAATTCTCTTTTAATGATTTAAGAAAAATGAAGTTTAATCCTTTTGGAAATTCATTTACCAATACAATAGGATTAAAGCAATTTAGCTGTCAATAAGATTATACATATTCCAAGTATAGCATGCTTTTGGGTCCTAGACTACCCAGACTTAAACATAATAGTAGCTACGCACGGACTCACGTCACCTCGTGCATACATAGCCCCCACAAATAGGAGCACATAACCAATTATTTCACCTGTGGGGACAATTCCCTCTTACAAGGTTAGAAAGGAGACTCACCTCGCCCCGAATTTCCATATCCATGCCCTTCCAAAGACTCAATTCGATGCAAAAATGCTCCAAAACTAGCCATTAATCATGTAAACCCATTAATATATGCTCAAGTACTCATTATAATCGAACTTATAACAATTCCTAATCCCGATCGAAAAGTTGACAAAAATGCCCTCGGGCCCACTTGCCCAGATTTCGAAATTTTTCGAAGATAAAGTTTACTCACAACCTCACGAACTCAAATATATAATTTACTCTCAATTTCATACCCAAAATCATGGTCAAAATTCAAAAATACAATTTCTAGGTCTTTTTACCAAAACCCCAAATTTCTACCAATTTTCATGCTCAAATCCGTACATAATCAATGTATTTAACTCAAGATAGGTGGGGATAGCTTACCTTGTCATTTATGATGAAAACCCCCTCTTGAAACCCTCCAAGAATCGCCCAAGCCAAGAGAAAAATTAAAGAAAATGGCCAAATCCCGACTTTAAAACAACTCACTGCCTCCAGCCTTTCCGCACCTGCGGTCAGTTGACCGCTTCTGCGGTTCCGCAGGTGCGGCACATGGGCTGCTTCTGTGATACTCTTCTTTCCCCTCCACTTCGCATCTGCGTCTCCTTTACCGCAGGTGCGGTCCCACTTTTGCGGCGGAGCGACCGCATCTATGATCCCAGCACTCCCAGCCAAAGTCGCATCTGCGACCCTCATGGCTGCTTCTGCGGCTCCGCACTTGCGGCCAAAACCTCGCAGGTGCGGTTACACCAGATACCAGCTGCATCAAACCTTCTCCAAATTCCATATTTTGATCCGTTAACCATCCGGAATCCACCCGAGGCCCTCGGAACCCCAACCAATCATGCCAACCAGTCCCAAAATACACTACGGACTTGCTCGAGGGCTCAAATCATAACAAACAATGCTAAAATCATGAATCGACCTCCAATCCAAGCTTAATGAACTTTAGAATTTTAAACTTCTGCATTCGATGACGAAACATATCAAATCTTGTCAAATTGACCTCAAATTTTGTACAGAAGTCACACTTGATATTACGGACCTACTCCAACTTCGGGAATTAGAATTCGACCCCGATATCAAAAGTCCACTTCCGGTCAAACTTCTCCAAAAACCTTCAAATTTCTATCTTTAGCCAAATGACTCCAAAACGACACACGGACCTCCGAATTCACTTTCGATCGTGCTCCCAACACCAGAATAACCATACGGAGCTACTCCCAAACTCGGAATCCCAAACGGACATCGATAACCCTAAAATGCACTTCAACCCCAAACTTATAAAATTCTTCCAAAAATTCTAACTTCTATAATAGGTGCTGGAACGTTCTCGGGTCTTCCAAAACCCGATCCGGACATACGCCCAAGTCCGAAATCATCATACAAACCTGCTGGAACTTTCGAATCCTAATTCCGAGGTCGTTTACTCCAAAAATCTAATCTTAGTAAATTCTTTCAACTTAAAGCTTCCAAAATGAGAATTCTCTTTCTAAATCAACTCCGAATTCCCCAGATTTCAATCCTGACCATGTGTACAATTCATAATACCTGAAGCGAAGCTGTTCATGGCCTCAAACTGCTGAACGACGCGCTAGAGCTCAAAACAACCGGTCGGGTCGTTACAAATGAAGTGGTGAAACATGGAATCCACAACTCAATTTTACCATCAAGAACCCATCCAGAACAAAAAAAATTCTAAAAACGTGCAAACAAGAATCATTATCAGAGCAAATATTATTACGACACTCAATAACATAACAATGATATATGAACTCATATGATCAACAAACAGAGCAATCGATAGATTAACAAAATAACAAAGGTGCGAGGTTCAGCAAATAAGAAGTAGAAGGAAATGAGAGATCAACCTCAAAAGAATCTGAAGTTAATTATGCAGCAGCTCTAAAACACAAGTGTTAGAACCGCGGATGGAAACTCGAATCGGCACTTGAAACCTCGACTCTGCTGTACCTCGATTCCTCATTCTCGATCCGATTTGCTTGGAGCTGGAGGGAAACAACGGTGTGCTACTAGTTCCTCTCGTTCGCTGCCTCTGTTTCTGTATTGCTTTAGCATGTTTTTTTGAACTCCTAACTGATGGAGGAATGGCTATGAGGGAGATGCCATTTTTCGCTGGGTTCATGTTTGGGTGATGAAGGCTGCCCATTTTTGTGGAGGAGAAGAAGGTCTCTTCAGGGTTCAACCAGAACCTAGAAAACGGCTACTATTTCGTTGAAGGGAGCAGGGGTCAATGTTGATAGAGCTTCAGGCCTGTCATTAGTTTTTTGGATGGAGAAGAAGAAGCTTAGGGTGTTCTTAGGTTGTGCCAAAGTGAAGAAAAACGGCTGAAGCTTCTCTAGGGTCCCTTGGGTTATTGGTCTAATGAAGAAGAAGAAGGGTGTGTGTTTCACGGCTGGGAGCAGTGTTCTCTCATGGCTGCTTCTTTTGAAGAAGAAGACATTCAGGGGGGGGGTCTTTTTTTGGTTTTCTACGGTTGATCTCCAAGACTAGGTTAGGGGTCCTCCTTTAGGATTATTTTAATTAGGGTATAAGATGGGAATGGGTAAATGGGCTTGGATTTGGGAAATTGGGTTGGACCATGTCTTTTGGGTTTGAATTTATGCTAAGAAGACCAATAATACAATGTATCTATAAAGTGTACAAATCACTCTTAATTAATATAAACTAATATAACACTAAATACTGAAAGTGAAACTAATTTTTATATTTTCAAGCTTTATGTAAGGTAGATAAATTAAAAGTAACTAGATAAAATATTAATTAGCTAAATGAAAGAAAATATTTTTGTAATTTTTATTTTTGTGATAAAATAGAGTAAAAAAGTCTTAGCTATTTAGAATAGCGATACTAAACCTAAACTAATTATTTATGCTAAAATGTGTAAAATCTTGGGGAAAGTAAAAAATTACATGTCTACAGTTGCCCCTCTTTGACTGGAAACACGAAGTATTTTCAGACAAAGAACGATGAGACATATTTTTTGACTTGACCCTTATTTAGAGAGAACGAAAGCTTAGAGAATAGAGAATGTGACCGATCCCTGATATCTGAGCTGCCTACATATCCTTGGTTATAAATGAATCAGGCCACATGTAGTTCAGAAGTAGGAACAATGATGGATCATACCGAGGTGGAGAACCGATTGAGGTGGCGTTCCGCCGAGGTTTCAGTCTGCGATCCTGTTATTACATCAAAATAAAAAAATAAAAAAAGACTAACTAAGCTTGTCAACTATGAATTACAAGATTCCTATCTATAAGTCTTTTGAAGCTTGATCTTGAGTCTTGAATATTTCTTCATGCAGACTTTAGATTTGAACCTTGACGTTTGCTAGCTGCAGGTGCTAGTTCATTCTTCTTCAATTTTGATCAAGACCGGACATATAACGCTCGTGACTTCAACTATGTCTTGAGCAGTTCACATCTTTCTCTGCTTCTGCATTTTGGATTCACTTCCCTTTTTTTATTTTTTCTTTTTTTTTCTTTTTATTCTAGATCAAGACTACTTCTGTTGGTCGTCTCGGAATGTTGACCTGCATTCTTTCCGCGAGCTTCTGCTACTTCTAACTTGAATTGAATTATGAAATGACTTCCCTTGTTCTCCAGGTGGGTGCCTGCAACTGACTTGAAACTTGAAATAATTTTGAAACAAATTCCTTTGTTCTCCAGGTGTGTGCCTGCAATCAAAACAACAAAACAAACAAAATTTTCTGCCCTAGTTTGCACTCGGAAGATTTGTGAGTTGTTAGCAAAACTGTAAACCACTTATGCTATTGATGCAAGGGTGAGAGTAAACTAAAGACTCGACTAGGATGTGCGTCTCCTATGAGTAAAACCAAGAAAATTTGACTAGCAAATGTGTCTGCTAAAAATAAAGCCTGAATGACCCAAATTAGGAAGTGCGTCTCCTACAGGTGAAACTTGAATGAACCAAACTAGGAAGTGCATCTCCTAGGGGTAAAATCTCAATTTAGGAAGTGCGTCTCCTAAAAGAATAACTTGAAAGACCTTGATTAGGAAGTGTGTTTCCTACGGGTGAAACTTGAATGAACCAAACTAGGAAGTGCATCTCCTAAAGGTAAAATCTCAATTTAGGAAGTGTGTCTCCTAAAAGAAAATATAACTTGAAAGACCCAGACTAGGAAGTGCTTCTCCTAGGGTGAAATCTTAGTTTAGGAAGTGCGTCTCCTAAAAGAATAACTTGAAAGACCTTGATTAGGAAGTGCTTCTCCTAGGGGTGAAACTCTGATGACTCAAGCTAGGAAGTGCGTCTCCTAGGGGCGAAATCTCAATTTAGGAAGTGTGTCTCCTAAAACAAAAATATAACCTGAAAAACCCAAACTAGGAAGTGCGTCTCCTATGGGTGAAACTTCAATTAATCATACTAGGATGTGCGTTTCCTAGGAATGAACTTAAATGAGCCAAACTAGGAAGTGCGTTTCCTAGGGGTGAAATCTCAATTTAGGAAGTGCGTCTCCTGAAAGTATATCCTGAAAAACCCAGACTAGGAAGTGCGTCTCTTGGAGGTGAAACTTGAATGACCCAAACTAGGTAGTGCATCTCCTAAGGGTGAAATCTCAATTTAGGAAGTGCGTCTCCTAAAAGTATATCCTGAAAACCCAGACTAGGAAGTGCGTCTCCTAGGGGTGAAACTTCAATGACTTAAACTAGGAAGTGTGTCTCCTATGAATGAACTTAAATGACCCAAAACTAGAAAGTACGTCTCCTAGGGATAAAATCTCAATTTAGGAAGTGCGTCTCCTAAAACAAACATATAACCTAAAAAACCCAGACTAGGAAGTGCGTCTCCTAGGGGCAAAACTTCAATGACTCGAACTAGGAAGTGCGCCTCCTAGGAATGAATTTAATTGACCAAAGCTAGGAAGTGCGTATCTTATGAATGAACTTAAATGACTAAAGCTAGGAAGTGCGTCTCCTAACAAGTATAATCTGAAAGATCCCTACTAGGAAGTGTGTCTCCTAACGGGTAAAACTTCAATGACTCCAACTAGGACGCGCGTCTCCTCGGGATAAATTTAAATGACCAAAAACTAGGAAGTGCGTCTCCTAGGGATGAAACTTGAATGAACCAAACTAGTAAGTGCATCTCCTAGGGCTGAACTTAAATGACCCAAAACTAGGAAGTGCGTCTCCTAAAATAAAATATAACTTGAAAGAACCAGACTAGGAAGTGCATCTCCTCGGGGTGAAACTTCAATGACTCAAACTAGAAAGTGCGTCTCCTAGGAATGAATTTAAATGACCAAAGCTAGGAAGTGCGTCTCCTAGGGATGAAACTTGAATGAACTAAACTAGGAAGTGCACCTCCTAGGTCTGAACTTAAATAACCGAAAACTAGGAAGTGCGTCTCCTAAAACAAAAATATAAATTGAAAGACCCAGACTAGAAAGTGCGTCTCCTAGGTGTGCAACTTCAATGACTCAAAATAGGAAGTATGTCTCCTAGGAATTAATTTAAATAACCAAAGCTAGGAAGTGCATCTCCTAACGAGTATAATATGAAAGACCCCTACTAGGAAGTGTGTCTCCTAGGGGCGAAAAACCGTTAACCTAAAATTAGGAAGTGCGTTTCCTAGATTTGAGCTTGAGCTTGAGGATAACTATAAACAGAGCTTGAATTAACTAAAACTTGACCCTATTCTCCAGGAGACCCCTGAACTTAAGAAAAACTAAGACTAACATCTTAAAGAAACTAAAATCTGAACCTATTCTCCAGGCGGGACCCCTGAACTTAAAAAAACTAAAGACTGACTGTAAGCAAGTGATTTTTGCCCTAAATGAGAAATACTCCCAAAAAAATTCAAAATAAAATGATTTTCCTCGGTGTGCAATTTTGTGAGATTTTGTGATATTTTTGGATAATTATTTGTATTTGTCTGTGTTTGCTTATTTGTTAAATTAATAAAAAATACAAAAATATGTCGCATTTGCATGTAGGATTTAATTCTATAATTGTTAGTAATTAAATTAGTTTTACAAAAATTAAAAAATTACAAAAATAGGCATTTTTTTTGCATTTTTAGCATTTAATGTCTAAATGAACAATTTTATGTTTAATTATTACTTAATTGTGCGTTAGTTGTTATTGGGAGTTAATTTGCACTTTTATAACTTAATTTAGTTCTTAATAATAATTTAAGTACTTTTATAATTTAGTTGTAGAAAATAAAAGAAGAAAAATAACAAAAATACAAAGAAAAATCGGATTGGGCCACTTCTTCAAAATTCAACCCCAGGACCAAACAATTGTCCAACCTTCTCCATGACCTAGTCCATATCCACATGGGTCGACCCGGTCCGCCCCATTAACCCAATCCATAACCCAATACCCCTATCTTGCATTTGAAAGACACAAAACAAAAAAAAAAGAACAAAAAACCCTAAAAACCTAAAAAACTAACTATCCGCCCCTTCCCTATCTTCTTCTTCCCCAAACTCAAAAAAACTCCTCCAAAGCTCCAACCAAGCATCCATGGCTGCCCATCTTCCCGTCCCAAACACCACCAAACGACACAACCTCCTTCGCGTTCAAACAACCCCAGCCCTATCCGCCATTGATGAAGCTCGTCGAGCTCAAGCTTGAGCTCGACGTCTATGTCACTGCTGCTTCTGTTTCAACCAAACAACCTGCTACTCCTGCCTTCTACTTCATCGTCCAAACAACCAAACGACCACAGCCTCGACGAGTCAGCTGTTGTTCGAAGCTCCCATCGCCGCTGCTCGTCACGGCCAAGCTCGCACGCTGCCATCGGGTCCAGTACCGTTTCGCCATGGACGTCGTCGACCAGTTGCTTCTGCTTGCTGCGTCGACCAGCTTCACGGCTTCATCTTCCCCATGGCCAAACGACCTCCGTTACTGTTTCGCTTCTCCGAGCTTGGGCATCACCATGGCCAGGCTGTCGCCGGACTGCTGCTGCTCGACGTCCAGTTCCTCCGAGCTGCTGCTGTTCATCACTTCTCCTTCGTCCAGCTGCTGTATCTTCAGACAAGCCGCTCGTTTGAGTTTTAGTCGAGTTCGTCGAGCGTCGTTTTGAGTTCGTCAAGTTTACAAGGGAGGTGAGTTCGTCGTTGAGTCCGGACATATTTATTCCCATTTGAGTTTTGTCAAAACAGTTCATACATATGTCGTGTTGATCCGGTTAGTAGTTTTTGAGTTTTATTTTGTCCGTATTTTGTTTTGATATTTTCGAATCTAAAATCGGCAAATGTTTGTTTTGTTTATCGTTTGAATTAATTTTTAGTTCATGTTCATGTGTTGTTTGTTAAATTAATTTTTCAGATTCCAAATGAAAGATTAATTAATTATTTTTCATGTTTATTTCATGTTCGTATTGTTGTTTAAGTGAATATTTGTTGTTGTTTAAGTGAATATTTGTTAGTTTAATGCTTGTTAGATTCAAATTGAAATTTAATTAATTATTTCTTCAATTTGTTTCATGTTGTTATGAATTTTCCAGAAAATGTTAATGTTGTTTGAATCGTTAGAATCCGTCATGTTTGTTGCTTAAAAAACAGATTTAATTCATGTTCATCTTTGTTTGAAGTTCATGTTTAAATCCAGTGATTTAATGTGAGTTTATGTTTGTTTGTGATTTGTTGATTTAATTTGAATCATGCATATTGTTGTTGGTATTGTTGTATCTTTGTTCATCCATTGATGATCTAAATTAACCAGGATTGGTTCCCGATATGGTTGATTTATTTCCATTAATTTGGAGTTTGTGTTGTTCATCATGTTCATATGATTTGTTGTTGAAGATTGTTGAGAAATTGGTCATCTTGACTATATTTTGGTCAAGTTATGATTTAATTGATTGTTTAGAGCAGAGGGGTAATTTGGTAAATTGCAGTGCATTCGGGGGTAGATTTGTAATTGCAATAAGGTCGGAGGGGTAGTTTGGTAATTGAACATTATTTTGATTCTTTATGTTAAGCATGGGGGACAAATATAATGGGGTGGGGTTTTTGAGGTACTTGTTTAATATAATGGGGGACAAGACAAAACATAATGGGGAGGAATCTTGTACTTTTTTAATATAGGCATGGGGGACAAATTGTAATGGGTTGGGAATGTGTTATTTATTTAATGTAGGCATGGGGGACAAAATTTAAAATAAAGAAGACATTTAATAGTGGGCCAAAGCATGCCATTGAGGGAATAATTTTGGGGTTGGGAATGGAAGACTTGTCTTGCTATATATAGAGTCATTCTTGACATTAAAAAGGGGACTAGAACTTGAACCTTGGGAGGATTTTTTGAGAGAAAAAAAGAAGAGAGTTTTTAGAACTTGAATATTATTGGGAGGATTTTTTGAGAGAGTTTTTAGAACTTGAATATTATTGAGAGGATTTTTGGGGAGAGAGTTTTAATACGTGAGGTAGAACATAAAACATTTTTCTACATTTTGAGAGCGGACATACTTGAAATATTTTGAGAGTAAAAGAGAAATGCAATTTGAATTTTCACTCGAATAATTTCCGTTTGCTTTTCTCGAGTGTTATTCAAAATCCGAAACTACTGCCTCTTGCATCTGTTCTCTCTTCTGCTTTGATTGTGATTGTACTTTTGCACTGCTGAGTTTTCAATCTGTTACTGGGTCATTCTACTGGTTGTTACTGGTTTTGCGGTGTTGCTGAACCTGCTGTTGCCGCGTTATTACTGTTGCTGACTCCTACTTCTTTTGTTCTTGTACTGCTGTTTCCAGGTACACATTTGTACACTCTTGGCTTGAAGCGAAAAATGAAATATTAATCAGGCTCCTGTTCCTGTTGAATTCTTTTGTTTGGATCTGTGTTTGAATATTAATTTTCCTCTCTTTGTATAAAAATGTAGTCGATTAATTAATGAGTAATGAGGCTGCATATGTATGATTTCTTCATCTAATAATGCTAGTTTAAATTATTTGAAGAATAGTTAATCGGCTTTGATATTATTGTGTATCCCTCTCATGTTCTAGCATTAGTAAATAATAGAAATATAAAAATGAAAGCAGTTTTTCTTTGTACAAACTCGATCGCAATTTTCCAATCGCATTAGCCGTAAACTAATAACTAATAAGTTACGTTTTCAGCATGTAAATAATTAAGAGATTTTCTTTTATTTTAGAGACGAACTTAATAGAAAATATAGTCACTATAGGTTTATCCTTTAAAATAAAAATGAGACGAGCCTCGCCAAATAAATCACAAACCGCCGGGGCCCTCAATAAAATACATAACCATTGACTAGACTTTGGATTTGGCCGTTTAATGAACCTTCACGGCCTCTTCCTAAAATAACAATACGTTAGACTCTTTAGGACGCGCCTTAATAAATCTTACCTTCTTAAACTCGGGTGCACATTTATGTGACCCAAATCCAATTCTCAACGGAGTCGAAATGTGTTTCTAATCACGGGTACATTGATTGTGACGTGGTTCGAGATGCGTGTCCATGACGTTGCAAATTCATTTAAAAAAAATAAGAATGAGATGAGCCTCGCCAAATAAAATACAAATTGCGGGGCCCTCAGTAAATATTTGCTTTAAAAATTGTTTAGACTTCGGGATGGACCGTTTAGTAAAATTCCACGGTCCTACCCAAAATAAATACGCTAGTCGCTTTAGGCGCGCCTTTAATAATTTAATTTCCTTAAACTCGGGTGCACATTGATGTGACCCAAATCCAAATCTCAACGGAGTCAAAGTGTGTCGACGACCACGGGTACATTGATTGTAACGCGGTTCGAGATACATTTTCACAACGTTGCAATTCTTGATAAAAATAGTAAATGATAAAAGCGGTTAAAAGTTAAATTTTGCACATAAGTTCACACTTGTATAAAATCAGATAATTAAGCCGAATATAACAGTTGAGCGACCGTGCTAGAACCACGGAACTCGGGAATGCCTAACACCTTCTCCCGGGTTAAAAGAATTCCTTATCCGGATTTCTGGTACGCAGACTGTAATATGGAGTCATTCTTTTCCTCGATTTAGGATTAAAATTGGTGACTTGGGACACCCTAAATCTCCCAAGTGGCGACTCTGAAATAATTAAACCAATCCCGTTTCGATTATCCTTTAATTGAAAAAAACTCCCTTGTACCCTCGCGGGTGCGGAAAAAGGAGGTGTGACACTGACAACTGGAGGAAACTAAAAACTGACCCTATTATCCAGGCGGTACCCCCAAACTAAATGAAAACTAAAGATTAACAACTTAATAAAAATTAAAAACTGACCCTATTCTCCAAGTGGGACCCCTGATTATAAGAAATTCTTCACAACTAAGGAGATGTATATGAGGCATGGTTCTTCCCAACTAGGGCAAATTCTTGAGAGATAATGATCTTCTCAACTAGGGGGATGCCTAGAAGGTAAAAAAACATTCTCAAACAGCCTTTGTGCTGACAAAAGTGGGCATGACACCTAAGAGGTTTAAGCTTCCAAGCTTTGATTTGGACACAGTCTTCATCCCTGTTTCAAACAAAGAAAACTTGTGAGTTTAAACATGGTGGTTGGTTTGTGGCCTTGACTTTGAGGGCGATTGCTCCTTCACTTGCCATGATAACTTTGATTTCAACTTGAAAGACCTTGCTTGTTTATTGACTAATCACTTTATCTGTCACCCTTATCACAAAAAATACCTCTGATTTATTCAAACTCAATACCTTATATCTCTTGCATTCTGCTCATGAATTAACATATACCGAACCTTTGTATTTCATATGAATCCCAAACCACGTTGATTGTTACTAACTCAATGCGCATATTGTTCTTTCCTGACTTATGCCACTTTGATGTGCTAGCTAGATTCTGTTTTGTGCAATTGGAAAGATGGTAGCAAATTTGGAAGTCATTTCTCACTTGTTCTGACCAAATAGACTCAAGAAAAGGAAGTAAACAAAACAAAAGGAACAAAGTAAGGGACAATGGAAAGAGATGATACCTAACAAGAAAATTACAAAGTAGAAACTTATCAGATATGGATACTAACCCTAATGACCATGACATGTACTTTTGGATTAAGTGGCCTAATCTGCAAGCAAGTCTAATATTCAACTCTTGTTGTACCTCTTCGCCGTGAAGCTGGGCTTCAATGCTCCAATTATCCTATCTAGCTCTCTATCCTTATCCGACTTGTATTGCCCAAAGGGTGTTCACCATCAAGCCTCTCTCATTTTGTTCTTTCTCTCAACTTACCATCGCCTTATGGTGCCTGTGAAGGTTTTCACCGATAAGACTCTCTCATTTTGTTCTTTCTCTCAACTTACCGTTGCCTTATAGTGCATGTGACGGTTTTCACCGATTAGACTCTCTCATTTTGCTCTTTTCTTCTTTTTTCCTCTGATTATGTAGATGACAAGGCATTAACTATGATAGAAATATCATATGCTCCTGGCATGTCTGACTCGGCACTCTCAAATATTGTCTGAGAGGTCTTTATTGGACTGTAATATGGCTTTTTGTGACGACCCGACCAATTGTCTCATGAGTTATCGCTTCATTTCCCTCATTTATGCTTCTTCATGCTTCGTTATCTGTGTTTTGTGTGATCAGGTTGATCAATTTGAGTTCGGAGAGGATTTGGTAAGAAATGAGACACTTAGTCTCTTTTGAGAAGGTTTAAGTTGGAAAAGTCAACCGGATGTTGACTTATATATTAGATGGCTCAGATGTGAGTTCTGATGGTTCGGTTAGCTTCGGGAGGTGACTTATGACTTAGGAGCATAATTGGAATGGATTTTGGAGGTCCGTAGTAGATTTAGGCTTGAATTGGCGAAGTTGATATTTTGACGATTTCCGGTTGATAGGCGAGATTTTGATATAAGGGTCAGAATGGAATTCTGAGAGTTCCAGTATCTTCGCTATGTCATTTGGGATGCGTGTGCAAAATTTCAGGTCATTCGGACGTGGTTTGGTTGGGTTTTGATCAAAAGCGTATTTCGGAAGATTTTAGAAACTTAGGCTTGAATTCGATGTGATTTAGTAGATTTGATGTTGTTTGAGGTATTTTGATGATTGGAACAAGTTTGAATAAGGTATTAGGTTATGTTTGTGCTTTTGGTTGAGGTCCCGGGGGCCTCAGGATCATTTTGAATGGTTATCAGAGAATTTGGAACTTGGTTGCAGTAGTTGATATTGCTGCTTCTGGTGTTTTCGCACCTGCGGTTTGGGGACCGCACTTGCGGTGCGCACGTGCGGAAAGGGAGCCGCAGAAGCAGATTCGAGAGGGTTGGTCAGTAACCGCAGATGCGGTAGGGGAACTGCACCTGCAGAGTCGCAGATGCGGCGAGTGAACCGCAGATGTGGTTTGGCTAGTTAAATGAATTTCCGCAGAAGAGGATAGTTAGACCGCAGAAGTGGTAACGTAGAAACGGGTTTTGGACCGCAGATGCGAAAAAGCCTGGGCAGAAGGTATATATTTCATCCTTCGCGATTTTTGAAGGGTTTAACCATTTTTGAACTCGGAATTGGAAGTTTTGGGCGATTTTGAAGAGGGAAATCAAAGAGACTTTGTTGAGGTAAGGATTTTGGACCTAAAACACACTTATATGGTAATATTTCATGGATTGGGACTGAAATTTAAGGAATTAAAGGACTAAAAATGGAGGTTTAGAGCTTGAGTTTAAGAGGGTTTAAATTGAGGATTTGAGGGGTCAATTGAACTCCGATTCTTGTGTTTTTGATATGTATGAACTCGTGGGGAGACGAGGAATATAAAGATGTGAAAATTTTTGAGTTTCTAGAAGTGGTCTCGGGGCTCGAGTTTTGCTAATTTCGGGATTTTTGGTATTTTTCGATTGTTTTCGCTTGGGCTTTGTTCCCTTAGCATATTGTGCTATATTTGTTCTGATTTTGGATAGATTGGACGCACGTGGAGGCCAATTAGAGGGGCAAAGGCATCGCGATCTAGAGAGTTAGCCGGTTCGAGGTGAGTAATGATTGTAAATGATGCCCTGAGGCTTTGAAACCCGAATTGCACATCGTAGTGCTATATTGAGGTGAGACACACGCTTGATGACGAGCGTGGGGTTGTGCACTATTGGGGATTGTGACTTGGTCCGTCCCAATTGATGATTTTACCGCGTATTTGACTGAAACTTATTTGCTATCATCATGTTTTGGGTTGATTGCCATATTTGTGCTTCGTGCCAACTATTTGAACCCTTCGTGGATTTTTATCACTATTTCCTCACTGTTTTGACTTATTACTTGAACTCAGTCATGCTGTTTTCCACTGTTTTAATACTCAGCCATTTTTACTCAATTTTGAGACTTAAATGATATTTTAAATAATGTTTTGGGCTGAGAACTACTGTTTTACTAATGCCCGAGGGGCTTGTGATGATTTTCGGACGAAGTACGGCTGAGGGCCAGTTGTGAGGATACACTGATACTGATATGAGGCCGAGGGCCTAAGATACATATATACGCCACGAGGTGGCTTGACTATTATGAGGCCTAAGGCCTAGATTTGATGCCACGAGATGACTTGATATTACGCTTGGGCCGTAAGGGGCCCCTCCCGGAGTCTGTCCCCCCAGTGAGTGCGGGTACCCATTGTGATGTGAGATTGAGCCTGAGGGGCTGGCACTGTTTTGAGATTGAGCCCGAGGGGCTGGCATTGTTCTGAGATTGAGCCCGAGGGGCTAGTACTGTTCTGAGATATTGCCCGAGGGGTAGTTTTGTAGATACTATGCCCGAGGGGCGAACCTTTACTTGTTATTTACCTGTTAATTACTTGTTTTACCTGTTGAAAAAGGAATTTTATTTGATTCTTCACTGATTTACTGATTTTAAGTGATTTTACTACTTCGGTATAGAATGCCTTGTGTTTTACGTGTTTTCTTACTTTCAGTCATTATTTATATTTATTACTCACTAGGTCGGAGTACTCACATTACTCGCTGCACCGTGTGTGCAGATTCAGGCGTAGTAGGTCCCGCTCCTAAGTGTTGATCTTTCCAGTCCAGGCGGTATTTCGGAGACTACAAGGTAGTTGTTGGCATTCGCAGCCCCCGTGTCTCCCTTATCTTATTATTTATATGTTCTTCAAACAGTTGTATGAGATATTGTATTTAGTAGACTCGTATCAGGATTCTTAGTTGCTCATGACTTGTGACACCCCGGTTAGAGCTATGTCGGGTTGGATTTCCGCTTTGTTATCTCTATTTTCCACTAATAGTGCTATTAAATTATGTTTGAACTATTTTCATGCTATTTAACTTCTTAAAAGGACGAATTGTGTTAGACTGGCTAGCTTTGTCTTCACGAGAGACGCCATCACGATCGGGTTCAGGGTTAGGGTCGTGACAAGTTGGTATCAGAGCCTAGGTTACATAAGTCTTACGAGTCATGAGCAGGTTTAGTAGAGTCTCACGGATCGGTACAGAGACGTCTGTATTTATCCTCGAGAGGTTGTAGAATCTTTAGGAAAAACTTCATATTCTTGAAATTCTTGTCGTGCGAACTTATTGGTCTGAGTACTAAACTTCTGTTATTCTATTCTATCATAGATGGTGAGTACACGAGCTACCTGACGAGGTAGACGACCACCAGTGCCACCAGCTGAGGCCACCAGAGGCTGTGGACGCGGTCGTGGTTGTGGCAGAGGCAGAGCAGCGAGGGCAGTACCTGTTGATCCACCAACTGCCCTAGCTCAGGATCAGGCTCCAGCTATGGATGCTCCAGCAGCACCAGTTCAGGCACCAGTTGTGCCCATCATGATTCTGGGGCTTCAGGAGGCCTTGGCACAGATCTTACCAGTTTGTACTGGCCTGGCTCAGGCAGTTTCAGCCACTACAGTAGCGACTACTTCACAGGCTAGGGGAGGTAATCAGACCCCCGCTGCTCACACACCTGAGCAGGTAGTGCAGGGACTTTAGACGTCGGGGGCACCTCCAGCTCAGCCGGTTGCACCAGCTCAGGAGTTTGTTGTGCCAGTTATGCCGGATGATGAGCAGCATCGACTTGAGAGGTTTGGTAGACTCTAGCCTCTGACACTCAGCGGAGCAGAGGGCGAGGATGCCCGGGGTTTCCTAGATAAGTGCCAATGGATGTCACGTACAACATGGATTATTGAGTCTAGTGGTGTGACATTTACTACCTTTCAGTTTTTTGGGGCTGCCTCACTTGGTGGGAGGCGTAGGCCTGTGAGAGCAGCGCCCCTCACTTGGCAGGAGTTCTCCGTTCTCTTCTTGGAGAAGTATGTGCCGCAGTCCCGCAGAGAGGAGCTGTGTAGACAGTTTGAGTGGTTACGACATGGGGATATGACTGTGTCACAGTATGAGTCGAGGTTTTCTAAGTTGGCTGGTCATGCCATCTGGATGGTTCTGACAGATCGAGAGAGGATCAGGAGATTTGTTGATGGTCTTACTTATCAGCTCTATATTCTTCCGACCATAGAGAGAATGATGGGTGCTACGTTCGAGGAGGTGGTTGATATTGCTCGTGATATTGAGACAGTTCACCGTCAGGAGCGAGAGGAGAGGGAGGCGAAGAGGCCTCGAGGATCGGGCAGTTATAGTGGTGCTCTTTCGAGGGGCCAGTTTCAACATGGTAGATGCCGTTCTTTTAGGCCTGCTCAGTCAGTCCGCCTTGGTTATCGTGGGGAATCTTCAGGTCATGGTTATCATGGATCTCAGCAGGGCCAGTCATCACTCAGCGCCCTCCCAGCTCAGATTTGATCTCACGCTTCATCAACTTAGGGCTCTTCTATGCCGAGTGCATCTGCTAGTCACTCTAGTGTGAGGGGTTCCCTTCAGTCCCCTTCTCCAGCACTTGGGAGTTGTTATGAGTGTGGCGAGATGGGCCACCACATGTAGAGGCAGTGTCCTCGTCAGGTTACTAGTTCGTCTCAGCAGAGGAGTCAGCCCTCGACTTCTGCTTCAGTTACTTCCCCACCCGCCCAGCCAGCTAGGGGTGGAGGTCAGGCATCTAGGGGTCGCCCCAGAGGGGGAGGTTGATCAGGCGGTGGTCAGGCTCGTTTCTATGCTATCCCAGGCAGGCCATATGCTATTGCTTCAGATGTTGTCATTACAGGTATTGTTTCAGTCTGCCACAGAGATGCCTCTGTATTATTTGATTCCGATTCCACCTTTTCTTATGTGTCCTCGAATTTTGCTCATTATTTGGGTATGCCCCGGGAGTTTCTTGCTTTTCCTATTCATGTATCTACCTCGGTAGGAGATACTGTTGTTGTAGACCGTGTGTACCGGTCATGTTTGGTGACTATTGGGGGTCTGGAGACCCGAGTGGATCTATTGCTATTGAGCATGGTGTATTTTGATGTCATTTTGGGCATGGACTGGTTATCTCTGTGTCGTGCTATTCTGGACTTTCATGCTAAGATAGTCACTTTGGCTATGCCGGGTGTGCCGCGGATCGAGTGGCGTGGTGTGACTGATTATGTTTCTAGTAGAGTGATCTCTTTCTTGAAGGCCCAGCATATGGTTGGGAAGGGTTGCCTTTCATACCTAGCATTTTAAGGGATGTCGGAGCTGAGACTCCCAGTCTTGATTCTGTCCCAGTTGTGAGGGATTTTACCGATGTGTTTCCTGTAGACCTGTCGGGCATGCCACCGGACAGGGATATTGATTTTGGTATTGACCTGGTGTCGGGCACTCAGCCCATTTCTATTCCGCCGTATCGTATGGCACTAGCGGAGTTGAAGGAACATCTTTGGGAACTCCTAGATAAGGGATTCATTCGGCCTAGTATGTCACCTTGGGGTGCGCCAGTTCTGTTTGTGAAGAAGAAGGATGGCACAATGAGAATGTGCATTGATTATAGGCAATTGAATAAGGTAACAATTAAGAACAAGTATCATTTGCCTCGCATTGATGATTTATTTGACCAGCTTCAGGGAGCGAGAGTGTTCTCCAAGATTGATATCCGTTTGGGTTATCACCAGTTGAAGATCAGGGATTCAGATATTCTTAAGATAGCCTTCAGGATCAGATATGGTCATTATGAGTTCCTTGTGATGTCTTTCAGGCTAACCAATGCCTAGCAACGTTCATGCATCTAATGAACAGCATGTTCCGGCCTTATCTTGATTCGTTTGTGATCATCTTCATTGATGATATTTTGGTGTACTCGTGTAGTCAGGAGGAGCACGTGGAGCATTTGAGAGTTGTGTTGCAGAGATTGAGGGAGGAGAAGATTTATGCAAAGTTCTCCAAGTATGAGTTTTGGCTCAGTTCAGTGGCTTTCTTGGGGCACGTGGTGTCCAGCGAGGGTATTTAGGTTGATCCGAAGAAGATAGAGGCAGTTCAGAGTTGGTCTAGATCGTTCTCAACCATAGAGATTCGTAGTTTTCTTGGTTTGACAGGCTATTATCGTCGGTTTGTTCACGGATTCTCATCCATCGCATTGCCCTTGACCAAGTTGACTCAGAAGGGTGTTTCATTTGTATGGTCGGACGAGTATGAGGAGAGCTTTCAAAAGCTCAAGACAGCTTTGACCACAACTTCCATTATTGGTTTTGCCATCAACTTCAGGTTCATATACCGTGTATTGTGATGCTTTGAGAGTCGGGATTGGTTGTGTATTGATGCAGGAGGGTAGAGTTATTGCTTATGATTCTCGTCAGTTGAAGCCCCATGAGAAGAACTACCCCGTTCATGATTTGGAGTTGGCTGCCATAGTTCATGCATTGAAGATTTGGAGGCATTACTTGTATGGCATGTCTTGTGAGGTGTTCATCGATCATCGCAGTCTTCAACATTTGTTCAAGCAAAAGGATCTTAATTTGAGGCAACGAAGATGGTTGGAGTTTCTTAAGGATTATGATATCACTATATTGTACCATCCGGGAAAGGCCAATGTGGTGGCAGATGCTTTGAGCCGAAAGACAGTGAGTATGGGTAGTTTGGAATATATCCCAGTTGGGGAGAGACCTCTTGCAATTGATGTTCAGGCCTTGGCCAATCAGTTTGTGAGGTTGGATATTTCGGAGCCCAGTCGGGTGTTGGCTTGTGTGGTTTCTCGGTCTTCTTTATATGATCACATCAGAGAGCGCTAGTATGATGATCTGCATTTGCTTGTCCTTAAGGACAGAGTTCAACATGATGATGCTATAGAAGTGACCATCGGTGATAATGAGGTGTTGAGGATGTAGGGCCGGATTTGCGTGACCAACGTGGATAGGCTTCGGGAGTTGATTCTGGATGAGGCCCATAGCTCGCGATATTCCATTCATCCGAGTGCCACGAAGATTTATCAGGATTTGAGGCAGCACTATTGGTGGAGAAGAATGAAGAAAGATATTGTGGGATTTGTAGCTCGGTGTCTTAATTGTCAACAGGTGAAATATGAGCATCAGAGATCGGGTGGCTTGCTTCAGCAGATGGTTATTCCTGAGTGGAAGTGGGAGAGGATCACTATGGACTTTGTTGTTGGACTTCCACGGACTATAAAGAAGTTCGATGCTATTTATGTGATTGTAGATCGACTGACCAAGTCCGTGCACTTCATTCCTATGTGTACTACCTATTCTTCAGAGCGGTTGACAGGGATTTATATTCGAGAGATTGTCCGTTTGCATGGTGTTCCGGTTTCCATCATTTCAGACAGAGGTACTCAGTTTACTTCACAGTTTTGGAGAGCCGTGCAGAGAGAATTGGGTACTCAGGTGGAGTTGAGCACAGGTTTTCATCCTCAGACGGATGGGCAGTCTGAGCGTACTATTCAGATATTAGAGGACATGTTGCGTGCTTGTGTTATTGATTTCAGAGGGTCTTGGGATGAGTTTCTACCGCTTGCAGAGTTTGCTTATAACAACAGCTACCAGTCGAGTATTCAGATGGCTCCATATGAGGCTTTGTATGGGAGGCGGTGTAGGTGTCTAGTTGGTTGGTTCGAGCCCGGTGAGGCTAGGATGTTGGGGACTGATTTGGTGCAGGATGCCTTGGATAAAGTGAAAGTGATTCAGGAGAGGCTTCGTACAGTGCAGTCGAGGAAAAATAGTTATGCTGATAGGAAGGTTCGAGATGTGTCCTACATGGTTGGCGAGAAGGTTTTGTTGAAGGTTTCACCCATGAAGGGTGTTATGAGATTTGGGAAGAAAGGGAAATTGAGTCCTCGGTTCATTGGGCCTTTTGAGGTGCTTCGAAGGATTGGGGAGGTGGCTTATGAGCTTGCTTTGCTATCCAGCTTGTCGAGTGTGCATCCGGTATTTCATGTTTCTATGCTCCGGAAGTATATTGAGGATCCGTCTCATGTTTTAGACTTTATTACGGTTCAGTTGGATGATGATTTGACCTTTGATGTGGAGCCAGTAGCTATTTTGGGTCGTCAGGTTCGGAAGTTGAGGTCTAAGGATATAACTTCAGTGAAAGTGCAGTGGAGAGGTCGGCCCGTGGAGGAGGCTACTTGGGAGACTGAGTGGGAAATGCAGAGCAGATATCTTCACATATTTGAGGCTTCAGGTATGTTTCTTGACTCGTTTGAGGACGAACGTTTGTTTAAGTTGGGGAGGATGTGACGACCCAGCCAGTCGTCTCATGAGTTACCGCTCCGTTTCCCCCATTTGTTCTTTTTCATGCTTCGTTATCCGTGGTTATGTGATCGGGTTGATCAGTTTGAGTTCGGAGAGGATTTGGTAAGATATGAGACACTTAGTCTCTTTTGAGAAGGTTTAAGTTGAAAAAGTCAACCAGATGTTGACTTATATGTTAGAGGGCTCGGATGTGAGTTCCGATGGTTTAGTTAGCTTCGGGAGATGATTTATGACTTAGGAGCGTGATCGGAATGGATTTGGAGGTCCGTAGTAGATTTAGGCCTGAATTGGCGAAGTTGATATTTTGGCGATTTCTGGTTGATAGGTGAGATTTTGATATAGGGGTCGGAATGGAATTTCGAGAGTTGCAGTAGCTTAGTTATGTCATTTGGGACGTATGTGCAAAATTTCAGGTCAATCGAACTTGGTTTGATTGAGTTTTTGATCAAAAGCGTATTTCGGAAGATTTTAGAAACTTAGGCTTGAATTCGATGTGATTTGGTAGATTTGATGTTGTTTGAGGTATTTTGATGATTGGAACAAGTTTGAATAAGGTATTGGGTTATGTTTGTACTTTTTGTTGAGGTCCTGGGGGCATCGGGATCATTTCGGGTGGTTCTCAGAGAATTTGGAACTTGGTTGCAGCAGCGGATATTGCTGCTTCTGGTGTTTTCGAACCTGTGGTTTGGGGACCACAGGTGCGGTGCCGTACTTGTGGAAAGGGAGCCGCAGAAGCAGATTCGAAAGGGTTGGTCAGTAACCGCATATGCGGTAGGGGAACGCACCTGCGGAGTCGCAGATGAAGCGAGTGAACCGCAGATGCGGTTTGGCTGGTTAAATGAATTTCCGCAGAAGCGGATAGTTAGACCGCAGAAGCTGGTTTTGGACCGCAGATACGGAAAAGCCTGGGCAGAAGGTATATATTTCATCCTTCGTGATTTTTGAAGGGTTTGACCATTTTTGAACTCGGAATTGGAAGCTTTGGGCGATTTTGAAGAGGGAAATCAAAGAGACTTCGTTGAGGTAAGGATTTTGGACCTAAAACACACTTCTATGGTAATATTTCATGGATTGAGACTAAAATTTAAGGAATTAAAGGACTAAAAATGGAGGTTTAGGGCTTGAGTTTAAGAGGGTTTAAATTGAGAATTTGAGGGGTCATTTGAACTCCGATTCTTGTGTTTTTGATGTGTATGAACTTGTGGGGAGACGAGGAATCTAAAGATGTGAAAATTTTTGAGTTTTGAGAAGTGGGCCCGGGGTTCAGGTTTTGCTAATTTCAGGATTTTTGGTATTTTCGATTGTTTTCGCTTGGGCTTTGTTCCCTTAGCATATTATGACGTATTCGTTCTGATTTTGGATAGATTCGACGCGCATGGAGGCCAATTTGAGGAGAAAAGGCATCGCGAGCTAGAGAGTTTGCCGGTTCGAGGTGAGTAATTATTGTAAATGATGCCCTGAGGGTTTGAAACCCCGGATTGCACATCGTAGTGCTATATTGAGGTGAGACACACGTTTGATGACGAGCGTGGAGTCATGCACTATTGGGGATTGTGACTTGGTCCGTCCCGATTGATGATTTTACCACGTATTTGACTGAAACTTATTTGCTATCATCATGTTTTGGGCTGATTGCCATATTTGGGCTTCGTGCCAACTATTTGAACTCTTCATGGATTTTTATCACTATTTCCTCACTGTTTTGACTTATTACTTGAACTCAGTCATGTTGTTTCCCACTGTTTTAATACTCAGCCATTTTTACTCAGTTTTGAGACTTAAATGATATTTTAAATGATGTTTTGGGCTGAGAACTACTGTTTTACTAATGCCCGAGGGGCTTGTGATGATTTTCGAACTGAGTACGGTCGAGGGCCAGATGTAAGGATACACTGATGCTGATATGAGGCCGAGGGCCTGAGATACATATATACGCCACAAGGTGTCTTGACTGTTATGAGGCCGAGGGCCTAGATTTGATGCCACGAGATGGCTTGATATTGCGCTTGGGCCGTAAGGGACCCCTCCTGGAGTCTGTACACCCCCAGTGAGCGCGGGTATCCATTGTGATGTGAGATTGAGCCCGAGGGGCTGTCACTGTTCTGAGATTGAGCCCGAGGGACTGGCACTGTTTTGAGATTGAGCCCGAGGGGCTGGCATTGTTCTAAGATTGAGCCCGAGGGGCTGGTACTGTTCTGAGATGTTGCCCGAGGGGCGGTTTTGTTGACACTGTGCCCGAAGGGCGAACTTTTACTTGTTATTTACCGGTTAATTACTTGTTTTACCTGCTGAAAAAAGGATTTTACTTGATTCTTCACTGATTTACTGATTTTAAGTGATTTTACTGCTTCAGTATAGAATGCCTTTTGTTTTACGTGTTTTCTTACTTTCAGTCATTATTTGTATTTATTACTCACTGGGTCGAAGTACTCACATTACTCACTGGACCGTGTGTGAAGATTCAGGCATAGTAGGTCCCGCTCCTGAGTGCTGATCCTTCCAGTCCAGGCGGTGTTTCGGAGACTAAGAGGTAGCTTTTGGCGTCCGCAGCCCCCGTGTCTCTCTTATCTTATTATTTCTATGTTCTTCAAATAGTTGTACCATATATTGTATTTAGTAGACTCGTATCAGGATCCTTAGTTGCTCATTCCTTGTGACACCCCGGTTAGGGCTGTGTCGGGTTGGATTTCTGCTTTGTTATCTCTATTTCTGCTAATTGTGCTATTAAATTATGTTTGAACTATTCTCATGCTATTTAACTACTTAAAATGACGAATTGTGTTAGACTGACTGGCCTTGTCTTCACGAGAGACGCCATCACAACCGGGTTCGGGGTTAGGATCGTGACACTTTTGGGCAAGGTTAGAAAGAAAGGATATCATAAAGGCTCAAAATAACAAAGACAACGGGGTTAGTTTATTTACAACTTTTGGAATCCATTATAAAAACTTTGCCCCAATTTCCAAAACAAGAGAATTTGATTCTTTTTTTTAATGGAGTTACTAAGAAAGATTGCCCCACTCTCGACTTCGTGGGATTATGAAATATTCTATTTGGTGCGACCGAACCTTAAGGCTGCCTACGTATCTTGTGGTGACAAGAATCAGGTCAAACGTAGTTCAAAAGGCTACTCTTTGTTGCTGCTATTTTCCTTTCCTTTTCTTTTGTTTTTTTTCTTTTTTTTTTTTTTCTTTTAGGATGAAGATTCTAAAACAAACCTATGGGGACATGAACTTTTTTTTACTCTAACTTGATTCCAAAAGAGGGGAAGTCAAGAAAATTAGCACAGGCTCAAAAGGGGTACCGAATGGTATAAAGTGTTTGGGTAGCTGAAAGAGGGCCTCCCAATCCATGAAAATGCCAAGTACAACACGTTCAACTTGAGAATGAAAAAGACGATCATGCACAACATTTCTTTTGCAGCTTCGGCATTGATATCACTGATATGTCTTCCATTTTTCTTTAGCGCCTTGCCAAGTACAAAACTCTCATTGGGTAATTTCTTCTTCACAATGGATACCTAATGTGTGGGCTATAAGTCATGGTTTTTGCACATTATATACTTTGTGTTTTACATGCTTTAATGTTAAATTACACTTTTTTTGAGCATAATATAGTCTATTTTATGTGTAGGTACATCAGAAATGAAAGTAGAGCTAAAGGGATGCTTAAACGTCAAAATTGTGCTCGAGAACGGGGAAAAGGAGAAGCCGGGCAAAAGCCAGGTCGACCAGGCTTTATCGAGGTGAGGCGAGCTTAAAGCCAAGCCTAACCAGGCTTTATCCAGGTGAGGCCAGCTTAAAGCCAGGCCTAACCAGGCTTTATCCAGGTGTTATCTAGGCACCAGGCCTAAGGCCAGGCCCAGTCCAAGTTTTGAAGGTTTTAAGTATTTCCCAGTTTGACTAGAAGTTAACCTACACGTTTAGGGCTTATCCCAAACATATAAATAGACCTAAAAATGCCACTTTTTGGGGAATTGGAGAGACATACAGAGTTGGAGAGGCGAGAGATACAAGATATCGAGGTTGGACATACTTTTGACACAGATTCGACCTAAGGAGGCAAAGACATAATAGGATCAAGGCGGAGAATTCTTCTACGAGTTTTTCCTTCCGCTTCCTATTTTTCATTGTTGGTTATGACTTTTAGTATTGTAGTTTTATATACTATTATGAATAGCTAATTTGTTATCTAGGGTTTTGATAGAATCTTTTGTAGGATAAATTCTTGTTATGTTTTTATATAATTGAGCCGTTGAATTTCTCTACTTGTTCAACTATGTGTTTATTGTTGTTGATTGAATGACCATCGATTGACTGTGCCTATTTATTACGTGTTACTTAAGAAAGGATACATATTTAGGTGGTTGTTGAATAACGTCACTCCTAACGTATGTGAGAAATCAATACATCGGGTTTAAAGGCAGGTTTAGAAATAAAAAACTCTTGACGTGGTCATAGTGAGCGGTTAGATAAATCCAACTAGCGTAGTTTGAGAGAATATGTCTAGTAAATTGTTGTAGTTGCTTGAGAGAGAATTACGGTACCTAAAGTGCTCACGATCAGTAGAGAATACATCAGCGAAATTATAGGGAACATAGCTGTAAGGATTCCGACAATTGGAAAAATCATAACTCTAGACCTCCTTAATTTAGTCTCCAACCCTTTGTTTCGTTAGTTGGTAATTTTACCGCTTTTTAGTATTTGCTAGTTAATTAGTTAGAAATATAAATCTCAATCTTTATAATTTAGAAATTATTCAAACTTGTCTTTTTAGTGATGTTAAACAGATATAGCTAAGCCTTAGTTCTCTGTGGGATTCGACTCCGGACTTTTAGACCGGATTATATTTGTAGAGACCGCTTATCCTTTTTAGGACTAGAGTTGGGTGTGATCAATACCCTCCGTCGGTTCGGAGCAAACTCCCTTGGCTTTATCTTGTTACTTGAGGTGTGCTTGAACTCAAAACTGCTTGCTTCAAATTGTCTGGGATGCACTCTCCTTTAACGAATTCTTGTCATCCTATTATCTTCCCCAGTTTCACATAGTTCGGGCTTTAAATGATCTCAAAATGTCCAAATCTGTACTTATTTACCTCAAGTGTCCCTATCATCTTCAAAATTATTCCATTGCTTCATGACTAAACTAACTTTTAAGACTAGGCTGAGAATTACGCGTGCATATTATGTCACTAGAGTCAGCAGGAAAAGAACTACAAAAGAAAAAAGAGAACTAAACAAAAAATCACTAGAAATAACAGAAAAGAGAAAATTGCATTAGATAGACAGTGAAAGGGTTTGAACAATGAAACAAGCAAACTAAACTGGGGTTACAACTCTCGAACAAACCTAGATAACACTAGACGAGTTACTACGACTAAACGAACTAGACAAAATAAAATGATAGAAGGGTTTGAGTCACAAGTCAATATCCGGATTACAACCCTGAAATAACCCGGACCATAGAAATGACAACAAAATAAACCACAAAGACTCCTCCCTGGCTATCCAAGAAAGGAGAGTCTTTCCAATTACCAAGCTCGGCATCTTAGCCAGTGAGTTCCACGTCAATATTATCATGACCATTACCAACTTCAATGTCATTAACTTTAGTTAACAAGTTCCTAAGAGGATTCTCATACTCCCTGTCACCACGCATCATCCCCACAAAGTGTGCATCATTATGTGCGGGTAAAGGATTCTGTGCGATATTCTGGGTGTCACTATCTTAGATCACAATTATCCGTTATTGAATCATTTTTTCTATTTCCCTTTTCAAAGCACGACAATATTCAATGTTATGACCTTGGACATTAGAGTGGTACATGTATCATACAGTAGGATCAAAGCCTTTTGCATATGAGTCCGGAGTATAGCCGAGGAGCGGCTCAATCAGGCCAGAATATTTTAACTTTTCAAACAACCTTGTATAGGATTCTTCGGTTGGCGTGAAGCTATTTCTTTGCCTTTATTCCCCTCCATGCCCCAGTTTTCTAGGGTTGTTGGGTGCTCGAAAATGTTGTGAAGGTAAAAGTGCATTATGCGGTGCTGGCGCTCGCCATAAGGAGTGACCCAGTGGTTAGACAGATGACCGGACGTTGTTCGGAGGATAATACTGGGGTGGATTATGTGGAGCTCAGGGATAAGTTTTGGGTTGGGGTTGAGGCTGACTATATTGGTGAGGCAGACCCGTTGGACCATGCCGTGATCCTGAGACAACCATGGCAACATCATCATATTTCTTCTAACCCAGCAAGCTTCCTATGTCATTCTGAATTGCTTGTGTTGTGGCTTTTAAAGTAGAATAGCTCATGATCTTCCTCGACTTCAACCCATTTTATACAATTTCTCCCATTTTTACCACATAATTAAAAGGCTTACCCATAGCCGAGATCAAATGCCCAAAGTAAATTGGCTCTTGAACTTGAAGAAAGTACTCGACCAACTCGTCTTCTTCCATCGGGCGATTGACTCGGGCAGCTTACTCTCTCCATCTGAGCTCGTATTCCCTAAAGCTTTCATTCGGCTTTTTTTCCATCTTGGTGAGGGACATGCGATCTGGGACAATTTCTATATTGTACTGAAAGTGTCGGGCAAAGGCCTGAGCTATATCGTCCCATGTGTACCACCTTCTAGCATCTTGACGGGTGTACCACTCCAGAGCTACCCCACTCAGACTCTGACTGAAATACGCCATCAATAATTTGTCCTTCCCAGCTTCGCCTCTCATCTTACTGCAGTAGCCTCTCAAATGGGCCACATGATCTCTATGTCTGTCATACAAGTCAAACTTTGGAATCTTAAACCCAGCAAGCAGTTGGATGTCAGGAAACAAGCACAAGTGTTTGTAAGACACGCTCATCTGGCTCCTTATCCTTTGCATGTTTCTTAAAGATTGCTCTAAGATTTTCACCTTCCTAGATATCTCATCTTGCTCCACTATCTTAGCAGGCTTTTTAGTTTCACCGGGAGGCTCAAAATAAGGAGCGTGGGAGTATGGATCTGAGACCTTGAAAGTTGGTTTTGGAGCATAGTGTTGGGCATTAGGAACTTTGAACACAGTCTCGCTAGTGGATCGAGGAAAAGTAGCTTGTGGAGGAGCTACAAAAGCATGAGTGGTCAAAGGAGCAGGATATGAGGTGGTTTTGGCGGGTGGAGTGTGAAAAGGTTGTGGGAAAATATCAGCAGCAGTAAGAAGCTGGATTTGTGACAGTGACAGAATTGTGACGAGGCTTTCAGTGTAGTTAGTGGTAACTAATGGTGGAGGATGCCCACTAATCCAGGCTTGGTATATTTCGGCCATCTGTCCTTTCAACCTTAAGACCTTTTCTTTCAATTCAGATTCTGATTCAACAATTCCCTTAGACAGACCAACAACACTTGTGTCCAAGTCTTTGCTAACCATGGCTACTTTGCTCTTTGACCTTGTGTTGTATGAAAGAGTTACTAGTTTAAGAACCACAAACCAACCACCCTTCTACTATAAGAAGATAACGAAGAGGAACAAAATAAAGTCATCATGTTAGCGTTAGGGCATTTAACAACTAAAAATATCACATTGCGTGCAATGCACCCAGCAACAATTAACGGTTTAAGAATGACTTCGAGGGTCACAAGGTCACTTGGCATCATCCCAATTTGTTCATTTCAATATTCTCTTTTCTTTTCTTTTCTAGCACTTCTTGGCTTGCTCATTTTCCTTCCTCTTTTTTTCTAATTATCACTCTTTTCTTTCCTCTCATTTCTCACGTCCCACAACTTCATCCTCTTTTTTTTATTTTCTCTTTTTTTTTTAAATTTTTTTTAAAAGAAAATGATTCGATCGAACCCTATGTAGGTTGCCTACGTATTATGATGCTGCATGAATCAGATCTTTGCATAGTTCGGAAAAAATCGAGAATAGACTAAATAAACTAACACACTCTTTTTTTTTACCTTAATGACTACTCTGATGAGAAAAAAAAGAAGAAAATCTCTCTTTTTTTTAGACTTAATATTCTATAATCTATTCTAAACTCAATCTTAAACGACCATATATTTTTTTTGAAACAGATACTCTATGAGAAATTATTAAGGAAAAAAAAACCAGAAGAGAAAAATATTTTTTGATTCTTTTTTTTAGGAAGAAAATCTAAAGAATGAACCAAAGAAAAATATTTTGAATTTTCACTTGATATCCTGAAGAAAGATTTCGAAATAAGCAATGAAAAAGATAAGAAAATATTTTTGAATTTCAGTTTTTGATTACCTAAGGGAGAAACTCTAAAGATAAATAAAAGATAAATTATGTTTTTTATTCTTCTATGTACAATGTCCGAAAGTTCTAATGAAAATAAAAAGAATATTTTTTTATTTTATATATATTTCCCAAAGAAGAACTTCTAAAGAGGTATCAAAAGAAAATTCTCCCCCCTTTTTTAGTATTAATTAATATACTAAAGAAAATATAAAAGCAATTTTTATTTTGAGTTCTAAATATTAATTTCCTAAAGGAAAACCACCTCAAAAGATATTTTTTTGTAGAATTAGCATTCTAAAGAAAACTTCTAACGGAAATATAAAAACGCAAAATCTCTTCTTTTTTTGGATTTTTGATTTATAACACATTTTTTTCAAATACAAAATAGAAAGTACAATAACAAAAGACTCGACAAACTTAGCTAGACTATGACAGACTTTAACATCACCTAAAAGACTCGACATTACTGTACAAAACTAGAAGGTAAAAGATGACATAAAAAGAAAAACAGACTCAAAACATAACATAAAAAAATCCCCTTAAGCAAACTCCTGAATGAGCAATCCTGACTGGATGGTCCTGGGGCGTCCGTCATGCTCAAACTCCGGTAAGTAGACCCACACATGTATGAGAAAATTAAGACCAAATAAAGTTAAATACCTAGAACACTATGTGAGACAATAACACTTCCTGTTGGACACATGCAAGACATGATTGAGGCTATTTTGGCAAAACGGCCTATGAGGCCAAAACTGGCTAGATGTGCAAGATTTGGCTAAGACCCCGCGAAGCCAAGAACCTAAGACTTACTAGGAAGACCGGGCCCTATGTGGGCTGCCTACGTATCCCGCCCCGAAAGACGAAAATCAGGTATGCGTAGTTCAGGCAGATTGGATACGGGCGAGAATAAAAAAACAACTAATTTGGAAAAAACATATTTTTTGTCTTTTTTAAAAAAAAATAAATGATGGAAATTCATTTTTTGTCTTTTTCTTGGAAAAAATGTGAGAAAAATATAACTAAGCCTACTTGCTTCATTTTTACACTTCACCCTCTTTTCTTTCTCATTTACCCTCAGCCATCATTGGTCCGCCAAATGATCCCTTTTACCCTTAAAGATTGAAACATGTAGCACATAAGATACATCAGGATAGCCTTTTAATTTTGGGTACACCTGTCCTTGACGGACCCAACCCCTGTGTTGAGTCCCCAAAATCAAATGCACGTGATGCAAACAAGCGTCTCTACTAGGGATCCGACATGAGGCTATGTTATTCTAGGTTTAAAACCTGGGTGTATTTTTCTAGACCTGGCTTACCCGAGCGGACAACTCGAACCGGAGGGGAGGGGGAGCAACGTACCGGTAACCAAAAGGCCATCAGGCTTTGTAACTGATCTGATCCTCGTTCTAAATTAGGGTATGACACTAACAGAAAAGAAGTCACGCCAGCATGCACTTCCCAGAAGATTAGAAGAGAAGGGTTTCACAGCAGTTTATATACAGTTCAAATAATATCAAAGCGGTAAAAAATGACATTTACCACATTAGGCTCAAACATTTAATAAATCAGATAATAAATAAAATACAACTATAACAGTTATTTTAAGCTCGAATTCTGAACCCTGAACCAGAGATTCTGGGTTCTTGATCCCCAATAGAGTCACCAGAGCTGTCACACCTCCTTTTTCTACCCGAAAGGGGTATATGGTAGTTTTTCCAATTAAAGTGACAATAGTCGAAATAGGATTATTTATATTCAAATCAGAGTCACCACTTGGGATAATTTGTGGTGTCCCAAGTCACCGGTTTAAAATCCCGAATTGAGGAAGTTAACTCTTATTTATGATCTGTGAACACAGAAATTCGGGGAAGGAATTCTCTTAATCCGGGAGAAGTTGTTAGGTATTCCCGGGTTCCGTGGTTTTAGCACGGTCGCTCAACTATTATTATTGGCCTGATTATCTGATTAATTACATATTTTATACCTATTGTGTATTTTTAACCTTTGACCGCTTTTAATTATTTATGAATTATTCTGGAACAAGTTATGATTGTCATACATTTGTTTGTTTGATACACATTGCGAATCGTGTCACGGGAACCGTACCCACGCTCTACAACATGTTTAATTTATTAACATTATTAGAAATTGTGGCCGGGTCACATGAAATGCACACTCGAATTGGTATTTACGTGTCGTGACCATACTACGGGAACTGTACCCATGGCCACGATAATTTATTATTGATCGAGCTTAAAACAAGCTACGATGTTTATGAATACTAACGGCCTAAATATGCTCCTAGCGATCAAATTCATGAGAGTAAGAATAAGAGAGCAACAAAATTATCTAAGTCTAATTTCCTCACTTTTTGAAAGCTAACTCCCACAAATCTGGTACTGTGAAGCCTTAAACTATGAAGCCTTATACAATTACCTCTTAATAAAGTGGTAACACATGGAATCAACAACTCAATTTTACCATCAAGAACCCATCCAAAACCAAAAAAAAATCTAAACAACGTGCAAACAAGAATGATTAAAAGAGCAAATATTATTAAGACACTCAATAACAGAACAATGATATAGTAACTCATATGATCAACTAACAGAGCAATCGATAGATTAAAGAAATGACAAAGGTGCGAGGTTCAGCAAATAAGAAGTAGAAGGAAATGAGAGATCAACCTCAAATGAATCTGAAGTTAATTATGCAGCAGCTCTGAAACATAAGTGTTAGAACCGCGGATGGAAACTCGAATCGGCACTGGAAACCTCAACTCTGTTGTACCTCGATTCCTCATTCTTGATCCGATTCGCTTGGAGCTGGAGGGAAACAACGGTGTGCTACTGGTTCCTCTCGTTCGCTGCCTCTGTTTCTGTGTTGCTTCAGCATGTTTTTTTGAATTCCTAACTGATGGAGGAATGGCTATGAGGGAGATCCCATTTTTCGCTGGGTTCACGTTTGGGTGATGAAGGCTGCCCGTTTTTGTGGAGGAGAAGAAGGCCTCTTCAGGGTTCAACCAGAACCTAGAAAACGGCTACTGGTTTCATTGAAGGGAGCAGGGGTCAATGTTGATGGAGCTTGAGGTCTATCGTTAGTTTTTTGGATGGAGAAGAAGAAGCTTAGGGTGTTCTTAGGTTGTGCCAAAGTGAAGAAAAATGGCTGACGCTTCTCTAGGGTCCCTTGGGTTTTTGATCTAATGAAAAAGAAGAAGGGTGTGTGTTTCACGGCTGGGAGCCCATGGATGCTTCTTTTGAAGAAGAAGACATTCGGGGGGGGGGGGGTCTTTTTTTGGTTTTCTACGGTTGATCTCCAAGACTAGGTTAGGGGTCCTCCTTTAAGATTATTTTAATTAGGGTATAAGATGCGAATGGGTAAATTGGCTTGGATTTGGGAAATTGGGTTGGACCATGTCTTTTGGGTTTGAATTTATGCTAAGAAGACCAATAATACAATATATCTATAAAGGGTAAAAATCACTCTTAGTTAATATAAACTAATATAAACTAAATACTAAAAGTGAAACTAATTTTGTATTTTCAAGTTTTATGTAAGGCAGATAAATTAAAAGTAACTAGATAAAATATTAATTAGCTAAATAAAAGAAAATATTTTTGTAATTTTTATTTTTGTGATAAAATAGAGTAAAAGAGTCGAAACTATTTAGAATAGCGATACTAAACCTAAACTAAATATTTACGCTAAAATGTGTAAAAACTTGGGGAGGGTCAAAAATTACATGTCTACAGCAAGTGCTACATTTATTTCAAAATTCAAACTTGAAAATTGAAAGATTTATATTTAACAAGTAAATTGACGAAAAAGAGTAAATTCAAAGGTTTTGCATTGCCTTAGTAAGTTCTTCATAATCAATATGAACTGATTGACCTTCTTTTGGAGTGTTAAATTCAGATGGGTTACCATATGTTAATATATCTCCAAGTTCCTCATTTTTTAGGCTATCAACATCTTCACGGCCTTGATTTCTTCATTCCTATCTAATCCAATTTCTGAAACATACTAAAACTTCCAAAGCATTGCTTCCCAATGAGTGACGGGTGTCTCCAAGTTGTTGTCTTGCTTGGCTAAATGCACTCTCTGATGCAACAATTTAAATTGGCACATTCATCACGTCCCGAGCCATAGCGGAAAGAATAGAAAATTTCTTTCCATTCTCATACCAACATCCCAACGGTGAAAATTTCTTTGTGCGAGGCTCTTTTTGCTTTTGCAAGTAGAATTGAAGTTCATCAATGTTCCTGCTACTGGTTTGAGTGTTAGAAAATGTAGAAAAAAATATTAAAACTATCAAGGCTTTCATCATCAGCCACAGTAGTAGATGTGGTACAATGCATAGTGGGATTAACATTGCCTACATTAAGAGCAACGTCATCAATTATATTTGCATAATAATTATATAATTGTTGTAAAGAATCATTTAGCTTGTTCATACAAACATATATATATATATATATATATATATATATATATATATATATATATATATATATATATATGTGTGTGTGTGTGTGTGTGTGTGTGTGTGTGTGTGTGTGTGTAATCTCCATATAAGTATATAAATCATTGATTAATTGGTGACAATCAGACATCTTAATAAAAGGATTTAAAACAGCACCAATTAAGTAAATTGGAAGAATTTAAAAAAAATATTTTTTGAATTTTGCTTGCACTTTTTCAACAACATCCTTATATTTTTCTTTCTTCTTAAATTCAAAGAGTAGAAAAGAAATTTCAGCTATATGTACTAAATCCATAATAACAATAGGGTAATATGCTCCAGAAAACTCAACAGTAGCTGTATAAAATTTATGTAAAAATTTAACAACATCATTAATGGCCTCCCAAGTAGTAGTTGTTAACATACGGTTTTGGGTCAGTACAATGCGCATTAACAACTTCAGTTATTGGGAATCTATATTTGTAGCAATATTTAAAATATATATATATATATATATATATATATGTATAATTCCATCTAGTAACGATTTCGTCTGGCATGAATCTGGGCTTAAGGTTATGCTCGATACACTTATTCTTAAATTCCCTAATTCTAGATTGTTTATTATTTCCTTGAATAACACCAACTGCTCTTCTAACATGAGTAATCTCAGTTGAAATAAATCAAGGTCACTTAATTTTAACAATTAAATTATAAACATGACATGCACACCTAACATGAAATAATTTCGTCAAGTGGTGGTTGCGAATACAATTTTAATATTGAAACTGCGGCATTATTGTTAGAAGCATTATCAAAAAACATACACAATACTTTTTGCTTGAGATTATAAAATTTAATAACTTCACAAATAGTAGTACTTAAAAACACATCAGTATGACTCTAATCTTCATCTTATTTAAAAGCGATAATATATTTTTGCATACAATAATTATCATCTATCCAATGACATGTAATTGTCAAATAATTATTTCCATTAACAGCATGGCCAATATCAGAAGTTAGAGAAACTCTACAAGGAAGGTGGCTTGTCACGACCCAAAATCTAACCATGGTCGTGATGACGCATATCGTGTTACAAGGCAAGCCTATTCCCAAAATATTACTACTAATTTGATTATAAGAGTTTAATAAAATATTTCCAATAATTTATTTTCTGATAAACTAAACTAACTCTAAATATAAATAATACAAAATATGGAAATGAGCCCCAAACATCGGGGTGTCACTAAGTCATGAGCGTCTAAAACTATGAACTAAGATATATAAACTGTCTAACTGTCCAAAATAAGAAATGACAAAAAGAGTAACAAGGTCCTGCGGACGCTGGCAGCTACCTTGGAATCTTCACAGATAGTCGGCCTGAAATCAACGATCGCGCTCTAACTCACCTGGATCTGCACATAAAGTGCATGGTGTAGTATGAGCACAACCAACTCACTAGTAACATAAATAACTAATGAACTGAGCAGTAGTTACAAGCTAAGTAAAATAGTCCAATTATTTATTTTCACAATTTAAAAATAATAGGAATAAACAGGTAAATTTCATAACTCAGTAAATGCCACAAATAAAATTAACAAATAAATGCAGCAACAACAAAAGTAAATGCAACCTCACAGCAATGTTACTCCATCACTCAGCACTCGCACTCAACACTCAACACTCAACACTCAACACTCTGCGCTCACTGGGGGTGTGTACAGACTCCGGAGGGGCTCCCAAAGCCTAAGCACTAAGCATGGACAACTCACGTGCTGCACGGACAACTCGCGTGCCATAATATCATTTCCTGGATCCGCACGGTCAAATCACGTGCTACATGGACAACTCATGCGCTATGGTATCAATACCTGGATCTGCATGGTCAACTCACATGCTACATGGACAACTCACGCGCTATGGTATTAGTATCCTCACAACCAGGCTCTCGGCCTCACTCAGTCATGTACCTCACTAGCCTCACCATCATCAACAAATAAGGGAACACATCCCACATCAAGTATCACAGCATATTAACAAATAATAAAAACTGAGGTAAACATGTACAATAATTTTTATGACTGAGTACAAAATAATGTGAGCATGAATAAAGCCTAAGCATGATCTCTAACATGAAGGCAATGTAAACACATAACCAGAGATAATAGCTATTAGGCCTCGTAGCCTCACGGGACGGACCAAGTCTCAATCCCTCGAGGTATACACCCACACGCCCATCATATAGCGTGGGTGTTACCGCCAAACAATCACATGATATCAAATTCTCCGGGTTTATACCCACAAAGCTAGAGTTAAAACTGTTACTTACCTTAACAGCGTGAAATCCTACTCCGGGATACCTTCGTCTCTGGACTCGGTCTCTAAAAGCTCCGAATCTATCCATAATCAGAATACTACTATCAACATAGTCTAAAGAATCGAATTCCACAATAAAAACTATATAAATATGCCAAAAATTCGAAATTGACCAAAACCCGGCTCCCGGGCTCACGTTAGAAATCAGTCAAAAATGGCAGAATAATAAATCTCGTCCTCTCCCGAGTCTAACCATATAAAATCTATCAAAATCAAACTCCGTTTGGTCCCTCAAATTCTTAGTTAAAACTCTCCAAAACTCAAACCCTAACTCCCTTAATTTCACTTTGAAATCATCAATTAAATCCCAAAAATGAAGATGGATTCATGAAATATAACCAAAACTGAGCAGAGAACACTTACCCCAATCCATATGATGAACATCGCCTCCAAAATCGCCCAAATCCAAGCTCCCCAACTCAAAATATGACCGAATGAACAAACGCTAGTCTTATATATTTTTTTGCTAGCTATTCTTCCTCGTTTCTCATGGCAAACGATTTCCAAACCCGCTTTTTATGCCTCCAATGGATTTCTTGTAAAATTTTAGTCAAGTTAGGCTTTTGAATCACTCAATTTGACCTTACAATGAATGAGATATGTTGGTTTCAATATTTTCAAATAGTGCAGATTTTTAAATACGCCGTCAATGGCAATTTCGTAATTAATCTAAAAAAACCTGGCAACCTAATTCTTAATAAAATGACCATAAAAGCCTCATATGATGTCTAAATTCGACCATTCTTTTTGCTACGAATCCGTAATTATGATATGTATCTAATGTTTCAATCAAAAAAGAAATCGGAGCTTGTTTGTTCAATATGATATCATTTATGCTTGAAGAAACGGCGTCGAAACATAAAAAAAACAAGCGCTACACAACCCAAACCTATCCAAAACTCACCCGAGACTTTCGGGACCTCAACCAATAATTCCAACAGGTCATATATCACTACCCGAACTTAGTCGAACTTCCGGAATACCCAAAACAACACCAAAACACCAAATCAACATCGAATTCAAGCCTAAGAACTTCTAAACTTCCAACTTTTGCCAGTTCAAGCCTAATTCTACCACGAACCTCCAAATTACATTCTGGACACACTCCTAAGTCTAAAATTATCCAATGAAGCTAAATTAAATCATAAAAATCCAAATTCGAATTCGTTTACTCGTAAGTCAACTTTCGGTTGACTTTTCAAACTTAGCTTTCTAACTAAGAGACTAAGTGTCCATTTCACTCCAAAATTACTCGGAACCCAAACCTACCAACTCGATACAACTCAACATAGCTGAACAACACATAAATAAGCATAAATGGGGGAAATAGAGCTATAACTCTCAGAACGACCGACCGGGTCGTTACATGGCTAAACAAATAACGTATGTATGTTTGATATTGTCCATGAAGTCTAAAGATATCAGATCTACAAGTACTTCTAGGGATACCTTTAAATAAAGGATTATAAATCCTTTGAATATATATAATAAGATATGATGAAGAAGCAAAAGAAAAAGGTAGACAACCCAAAGTAATCATTTTTGCTAACTCCTCACGATCCTTCATTTTATTATATTTCATAAGTCCTCCAGTAGTAGGGTTTAGAGTTGCTTGATTTTCATCTCTATCAGAGCCCTATTCTATAGGATGATCAATTTTCATATGTCTAATAAGTGTCCCAGTCCTCCCTAATTGTCCTCCAGTCTTATGTTTAAAAGTATCATTAAAAAGTTTGCATTTAACTCTATCAGTACCTTCTATTTTGTCAAAAAAAAATTCCAAACCTTACTTCTTTTCTCCGATTAGTAGTCGGGCCATAGGTGGTCTACTACTAGCACCACGACCATCACCCCTGCTACCAGCTCCAACACTACTAGGTGTAAGTGGTATCTCATCTTCCATTTCCAATTCATTATCTTCTATACCGAAATTTTCATGTAATTTTTCATAATCTATATTATTATCAGGTAATGTTTCAAGAATATGTGTAGAGTCATTTAAATTACTACCAGATGCTGAAGCAGAAGTACTCCCTCTTTTTTTATTTCCCCGATTAGTAACCTTATTACAAACTCTTTTTGCAGCATTAAACATATTGTGAAAATTTAACTACTAGTAAAATTAAATATGCAAATAAAATAGTAAATAAGAAAAAGAGTTGGAGGGAATGCACCGAATTCGGCAATAAATTGAACACTTGATGATTTCGCAACTCCAGTGTTACCACGAAGAAACGTCAATTGTTCAAACTTCAAATATTAAATAATACGATAAATGAAATTCCAAAAAAAAATGAGAGCCAAATACTTAATTGCACTTTAGGTGAAGAATGAAAGAATGATAATTGAGAATATGAGAGATGAGGGAAGAAATGAAGAAGAGGGGGTGTATTCAAAGGGCTAATTAGGTAATTACAAAAGGTGTTAATTTAAAAAAAAAGCCCAAAATGGGCTATTTGTGCAAATCTTTCATTGGGCAACGGCCCCAAGGGCTAGAAGTCCGTTGCCAACGGTCAGAAAAAGTCAGGCCCTATTTAAAAATAAAAAAAATGAAAGTAGCCTGTCACAACCCTAAACTCGGACCCGATCGTGATGGCGCCTCTCGTGAAGACAAGGCCAGCCAACACAATACCCAATTCATTTTGACAATTAAAATACACAATTTAAGTCTTTAACTCGATAATAATCCCAAAATAAGCAGTAAAACAGTTCAATTTGTGGAAATAAAACCAACACAGCCCGACATCAGGGTGTCACCAGTCATGAGCATTTATCATAAAACTACAAGTCTGAAAGAGTCTACATAATCTATTACATAACTAGGAAAAGGGAAAGAAATAATGATAATAGGGAGAGACACCGGGCTGCGAACGCCGAGCAACTACCTAGTGGACTCCGAGAATCTGCTGGAAGCTATCAACCCTCGCTAGTAGGACATGAAGCACCTGAATCTGCATACAGGGTGCAAAGAGTAAAGTGAGTACTCCAACTCAGTGAGTAATAACAATAAATGAAGACGGAGCGAGAAGAAATCACGTAAAAACACAACAACATGCACAGAAGTAGAGTAAAAACCAGTAAAATGCAAGAAAACAGTGAAAACATATAAAGTCGCCTTAGTTCCGAATAAGCTTCTTTAAAATACTTTTTTAACAGTTAAACAAGTAAATGACAGGTAGGTAGAAGAGATAAGCACATAAAACCCTCCCCTCGGGCACAATACCAATAGAATCAGCCCTTAGGGCAACAACATGGAACAACACCAGCCCCTCGGGCTATATCTCATATCATAATGGATTCCCATGCTCACTGGGGGTGTACAGACTCTCGGAGGGGCCCCTAATGGCCCAAACGCAATATCAAGTCATCTAATGGAATAATCAATAGGCTCTCGACCTCATATCAAGCCACCCTGTGGCGTACAACTCAGACCCTCGACCTCATAATCATAATCAGTACAACACTGCTTCAGCGTGAAGCCCGATCCCATAATAGTCCTCACAACACAAGCCCTCGGTCCTACTCAGTCAGAAATCTCTAAAAGCCACTCGGGTACAGTAACTATGATGCTCAGCCCAAAATATCATTTAAAGTGTTAAAAACAGAGTAAACACGGCTTAGTTATGAAAACAGTATATTATAACATGACTCAATGCAGATATAAAATCAAAATAGTGAGGAAATAGCAGTAAGAATCCCGTAAGGGTCCAAATAGTTGGCACGAGGCCCAAATATGGCATTTATCCCAAAACATGATGATAGCAAACAGTTTTCAATCAATACGCGGTAAAATAGTCATTCGGGATGGACTAAGTCACAATCCCCAACGGTGTACGACCCCACACTCGTCATCTAGCGTGTGCGTCACCTCAATATAGCACAACGATGTGAAATCTGGGGTTTCATACCCTCAGGACAATTTTTACAATCATTACTCACCTTTATCCGGTCCAAATTCTAGCCCACGATGCCTTTGCCTCTCAAATCGTCCTCTGGATGCTCCAAATCTAACCAAAAATCAGAATCACGACGTCAAAATATGCTAAGTGAATGAAGCCCATACGAAAATAATTAACATACAACATAAATCCCAAAAGTAACCAAAACCCGACCCCCGGGCCCACATCTCAGAATTCGATAAAATTCACAACAGTAGATTCCTTATCTCCCCACGAGATCATACAAATCAAAAGTCCCAAAATCCGACTATAAATGGCCCCTCAAATTCGTAAGTCAAGGTCTCCAATACCAAGCCCTAATTTCCCAATTTTTAACCCTTAATTTCCCTAATTACAGCTCTAATCCATGAAATACTACCATAGAAACGAGTTTTTGCTTCAACAATCTTACCTCCAGACGTTATCCCTTGAATCCCTCTTCAAAATCTCCTAAAAAGCTCCAAAACCGACTTGAAATGGTGAAGAACAACTCAAAATTGCGAAGGAATCCTTTTATACTTTCTGGCCCAGGCATTTCGCACCTGCGATCCAGCTACCGCTTATGCGGTCCAAGACGCCGCATCTGTGGTCCTTACTTAAATGACCATTTCCGCATCTGCGGTTAAAAATCTCGCACCTGCGCTACCGCAAGTGCGCCCACTTCACCGCTTTTGCGGTTCCTGATGACCTTCTCCTTGGCCGCATCTGTGGCTGCCTTTACGCTTCTGCGAGCCCGCACCTGTGGTCCCCTAGCCGCAGGTTGTCTGTAGGAGCAGTTTGTGCTAGTGTTTTGGCGCTCACCTTATGGTTCTCATTCCTCTTTCGCCGAGATGCCCTTTAAAAAGATTTTTTCCGCATCGGAACAAGACCCACTATACTAGATTTAGACAATTCGGGTGCGGATGGGGATTCCCCAATAGATTCTATTGATTAGGATTTTGGAACAGGAGGAAGTACTCAACTAGTGAATGAAAGGAAAGATGACGCCTAGGCGAAGTCAACTTATTCAAGAGTCATCTTTAATCTTTCTTTAGAGGCCCGAATGCTTATCATTCTTGCCTTCTAAACTTCTTTATATCGAGGGATGAGGAACCATATTATCCATACCGCAGGTGCGGTTATGACAGCAGACTACAACTCCAGCTGCCATTTTCAATTTCCATTCTTTCCGTCAACCACCCAAAATCACCCCGAGGCCCCCGGGACCTCAACCAAGAGCACAAACAAGTCACATACCACCATCCAAACTTATACCAATCTTCAAAACACCTCAAACAACATTGAATCAACCAAAACACACCAGATTTAAGCCTAAGCTTCCAAAATCTTCTGAATTACGCTTTTGATAAAAAAGTCTACCAAACCACGTCCGAATGACCTGAAATTTTGCACAGACATCCCAAATGACCCAACGAACCTACTGCAACTTCCGGAATTTCATTCCGACCCTTATATCAAAATCTCACCTATCAACCGAAAAATGCCAAAATTCCAATTTCGCCAATTCAAGCCTAAATCTACTTCGGACCTCCAAAACAAATTCCGATCATGCTCCTAAGTCTCAAATCACCTCCCTAAGCTATCCTAACCATTGGAATTCACATTCGAGTCTTCTAACATATAAGTCAACATCTGATTGACTTTTCCAACTTAAGCTTCCTCAAAAGAGACTAAGTGTCTCAAACCTTACCAAAACCTCTCCGAACCCGAGCCGACCAACCTCATCACACATAGAATCGATAAACAAAGCAATAAGAAGAAGAAATGGGGGAAATAGAGTGGTAACTCATGAGACGACTGGCCGGGTCATCACATCCTCCCCCTCTTAAACAAACGCTTGTCCTCGAACGAGTCAAGAAACATACTTGAGGCCTAAAAATGTGAGTATATCTGCTCCGCATCTCCCGCTTGGTCTCCCAGGTAGCCTCCTCCACCGGCCGACCTCTCTACTGCACTTTCACTGAAGCTATATCCTTTGACCTCAACTTTCGAACCTGACACTCCAAAATAGATGTTGGCTCCACATCATAAGTCAAATCACCATCCAACTGAACCGTGCTGAAATCCAGAACATGAGACGGATCCCCAATATACTTCCAGAGCATAGAAACATGAAATACCAGATACATACTCGACAAGCTGGGTGGCAAAGCAAGCTCATAAGCCACCTCCCCAATTCTTCGAAGCACCCAAAAGGCCCAATGAACCGAGGATTCAATTTACCCTTCTTCCCAAATCTCATAACACCCTTCATGGGCGAAACCCTCAATAGAACCTTCTCGCCAACCATGTAGGACACATCCCGAACCTTCCTGTTAGCATAAATCTTTTTTCTCGACTGAGCTGTACGAAGGCTCTCCTGAATCACCTTCACCTTCTCTAAAGCATCCTACACCAAGTCTATCCCCAATAGCCTAGCCTCACCCGCTCAAACCAACCAACTTGAGATCTACAACACCTCCCATACAAAGCCTCATATGGAGCCATCTGGATACTCGATTGGTAGTTGTTGTTATAAGAAAACTCTGCGAGCGGTAGAAACTGGTCCCATGACCCTCCAAAATCAATGAAACAAGCATGCAACATGTCCTGCAATATCTGAATAGTGTGTTCGGACTGTCCGTCCGACTGAGGGTGAAAAGCTCTGCTCAACTCAACCTGAGTACCCAACTCTAGCTGCACCGACCTCCAAAACTGCGAAGTAAATTGAGTGCCCCTATCTGAAATGATGGAAACGGGGACACCATGCAAACGAACAATCTCCCAAATATCGATCTCTACCAACCGCTCTGAAGAATATGTATTACACACAGGAATGAAGTGCGCGGACATGGTCAGTCGATCCACAATCACCCAAATAACATTGAACTTTTTCAAAGTCCGTGGGATCCCAACTACAAAGTCCATGGTGATCCGCTCATACTTCCACTCTGCAATATCCATCTGCTAAAGTAAGCCACCCGGTCTCTGATGCTCGTATTTCACTTGCTAACAATTGAGACACCGAGCTACATATCCCACAATGTCCTTCTTCATTATTCTCTACCAATAATGCTGTCTCAGATCCTGATACATCTTCGCAGCACTTGGATGAATGGAATACCACGAGCTATGGGCCTCCTCCAGAATCAACTCTCGAAATCCATCTACATTGGGCACACATATCCAGCCCTGCATCCTCAACACCCCATCATCACAAATAGTCACATCTCTGGCATCATCGTGCTGAACTCTATCCTTGAGGAAAAGCAAATGAGGATCATCATACTGGCTCTCTCTTATGCGATCACATAAGGATGACCGAGAAATCACACAAGCCAAAACCCGACTGGGCTCCGAAATATCTAACCTCATAAACCGATTGGCCAAGGCCTGAACATCAACTACAAGAGGTCTCTCCCCAACTGGAATATATGCCAAACTCCCCATACTCACTGCCTTTCGGCTCAAAGTATCGTCCACCATATTGGCCTTCCCCGGATGGTACAATATAGTAATATCATAATCCTTTAGCAACTCCAACCATCTTCGCTGCCTCAAATTGAGATCCTTCTACTTGAATAAGTGTTGGAGGCTACAATGATCCGTAAACACCTTACAAGACACACAATGCAAGTAATGCCTCCAAAATCTTCAACGCGTAAACAATGGTAGCCAACTCCAAATCACGAATGGGGTAGTTCTTCTCATTGGGCTTCAACTGACGAGAAGCATAAGCAATAAGTCTACCCTCCTGCATCAATATACACCCAATAACAACTCTCGAAGCATCACAATACATAGTATATGAACCTAAAGCTGATGGCAAAACTAACACTGGAGCTGTGGTCAAGGAAATCTTGAGCTTCTTAAAGCTCTCCTCACACTCATACGACCATACAAATGAAGCACCCTTCTGAGTCAACTTGGTTATGGGCGATGCGATAGATGAGAATCCCTGAACAAATCGACGATAAAAATCCGCCAAACCAAGAAAGCTACGAATCTCTATGGCTGAGGACGGTCTGGGCCAACTCTGAACTGCCTCCATCCTCTTCGGATCAACCTGAATACCCTCGCTGGACACCACTTGCCCCAAGAAAGCCACTAAACTAAGCCAAAACTCACACTTGGAGAACTTTGCATAAAACTTCTCCTCCCTCAATCTCTGCAACACGGCGCTCAAATGCTCGCTCCTCCTGACTATGCGAGTACACCAGAATATCATCAATGAAAACCATGACAAACGAGTCGAGATAAGGCTAGAACACGTTGTTTATCAAATGCATGAACGTTGTTGGGGCATTGGTCAGCCCAAAAGATATCACCAAGAACTCATAATAACCATATCCAGTCCTGAAAGCTGTCTTAAGAATATCTGAGTCCCTGATCTTCAACTGGTGATAACCTAAATGAAGATCAATCTTGGAGAACACTCTCTTTCCCTGAAGCTGGTCGAATAAATCATCAATGCGAGGCAGAGGATACTTGTTCTTAACTGTTACTTTGTTCAACTGCCTATAATCAATGCACATCCTCATCGTGTCATCCTTCTTCTTCACAAATAGAACCGGCGCACCCCAAGGCGACATACTAGGCCGAATGAACCCCTTATCAAGGAGTTCCTGAAGCTGATCCTTTAACTCATTCAACTTCGCTGGTGCCATGCGATACGGTGGAATAGAGATGGGCTGAGTGCCCGGCACCAGGTCAATACCAAAATCAATATCCCTGTCCGATGGCATGCCCGGCAGGTCTGCAGGAAACACATCAGGAAAATCCCTCACAATTGGAACAGAATCAATACTGGCAGTCTCTGCACCAACATCCATCACAAAGGCTAAATACGAAAGACAACCCTTCCCAACCATACGCTAGGCCTTCAAGAATGAAATTACCCTACTGGGAACATAATCAGTCAAACCTCGCCACTCAATCTGTGGCACACCCGGCATAGCCAATGTCACTGTCTTAGCATGACAGTCCAAAATAGCATGACACAGAGATAACAATTCATGCCCAGAATAACATCGAAATCTACCATATATAACAACAAAAGATTTACTCGGGTCTCCAGACCCTCGATAGTCACCACACATGACCGATACACATGGTATACAATAACAGTATCGCCCACCGGAATAGATACATGAACAGGTGAAACAAGAGACTCACAGGGCATATCCAAATAACGAGCAAAGTATGATGACGCATAAGAATAAGTGGAACCGGGATCAAATAATATAGAGGCATCTCTGTGGCAGACTGAGACAATACCTGTAATAACAACATCGAAAGCAATAACATTGGGTCTAGCTGGAAGTGTATAGAAACGGGCCTGACTGCCACCTAATCAACCTCCCCCTCTAGGGCGACCCCAAGCTGACTGACCTCCATACCTAGCTGGCTGGGTGGTTGTGGTGAAGTAACTGACGTTGAAGCCGATGGCTGACTCCTCTGCTGAGATGAACCCACAAGACAACGAGGACACTACCTCCACATATGACCCATCTCTCCACACTCATAACAACTCCCGGGTGCTAAAGACAGGGACTGAAGGGAACCCCTAGTAATGGAATGACTAGCAGATGCACCTGGCATGGAAGAGCCCTGAACTGATAGAGCACGGGACAAACTCTGAGCTAGAAGGGCACTAAGTGATGACTGGCCCTAATGAGAACTGTGAGAACCATGACCTGATGACGCCCCACGATAACCTGGGCGAGCTGGATGAGCATGCCTGAATGGACGGCCTCTGCCGTGCTAAAACTGACCTCTCGAAGGATTACCAGCATAACTACCAGAACCTCAAGGCCTCTTGGCCTCCCTCTCATCTCGCTCCTGGCGACGAACTGACTCAATCTCACGAGCAATGTCTATAACCTCCTCAAAAGTAGCACCAGAAACCCTCTCCCTGGTCATGAGAATATGAAGCCGATATGTAAGGCCATCAACAAACCTTCTAATCCTCTCTTTATCTGTCGGAACCAACCAAATAGCATGACGAGCTAACTCTGAGAACCTCATCTCATACTGCAACACTGTCATCTCTCCCTGACACAACCACTCGAACTGCCTGCGCAGCTCCTCTCTGCGAGACTACGACACATACTTCTCCAAAAAGAGAATGGAGAACTGCTGCTAGGTAAGGGGTGCTGCACCAACAGGTCTACGCCTCTCATAAGCCTCCTACCAAGTGAAGGCAGCTCCAAAAAACTGAACAGTAGTGAAAGCGACCTCGCTGGTCTCCAGAACACCCATTGTGCGAAGAATCCTCTTACACTTGTCCAAGAAACCCTGAGCATCCTCGCCCTCTGCACTACTGAAAGTCGGAGGATGAAGTCTACAAAACCTCTCCAACCTGCGCTGCTCGTCCTCTGGCATGGCAAGAGCTACATAGTCTTGAGCAACTGCAACCGACTGGGCTGGATATGCCCCCGACGTCTAAAGTCCCTGCACGACCTGCTTAGGTGAGTGGACGGTGGGAGTCTGAGTGCCTCCCCCGACCTGAGAAGTAGCCGCGACTGTAGTAACTAAAACCGCCTGAGCTAGGCCAGTGCATACTGATAGAATCTGAGCCAAGGCCTCCGGAAGACCCGGAATCACAATGGGCACAGCTGGTGCGTGAGCTGGTACTGTTAGAGTGTCCACAACTGGGACCTGATCCTGAACTAGGGTGGCTGATGGATCTATAGGTGCTGCCCTAGCTGCTGTGCGGGCCACACCCCTGCCCCTACCACGATCGCATCCTCGACCTCTAGTGGCCACAGCCGGTGGTACTGTTGGTTGTCCATCCTGACCGGTAGCGCGTGTCCTCACCATCTGTGAGAGAATAGAATAATAGAAGTTTAGTACTCGGATCAACAGATTCGCACGACAAGAATTTCAAGAATATGAAGTTTTTCCTAAATGTTCTGTAGCCTCTCGAGGATAAATACAAACGTCTCCGTACCGATCTGTGAGACTCTACTAAACTTACTCATGACTCGTGAGACCTATGTAACCTATGCTCTGATACTAACTTGTCACGACCCTAAACCCGGACCTAATCATGATGGCACCTCTCGTGAAGACAAGGCTAGCCGACACAACACCCAATTCATTTTGACAATTAAAATACAAAATTTAAGTCTTTAACTTGATAATAATCGCAAAATAAACAGTAAAACAGTTAAATTTGCAGAAATAAAATCAACACAGCCCGAAATCGGGGTGTCACCAGTCATGAGCATATATCATAAAACTACAAGTCTAAAAGAGTCTACACAATCTATTACATAACTAGGACAAGCGAAAGAAATAATGATAAGTGGGAGAGACACTGGGCTGCGAACGCCGAGCAGCTACCTAGTGGACTCCGAGAATCTGCTGGAAGCTATCAACCCTCGCTAGCAGGACCTGAAGCGCCAGAATCTGCATACATAATGCAGGGAGTAAAGTGAGTACTCCAACTCAGTGAGTAATAACAATAAATGAAGACTGGGCGAGAAGAAATCACGTAAAAACACAACACCATGCTATACAGAAGTAGAGTAAAAACCAGTAAAATGCAAGAAAACAGTGAAAACATATAAAGTCGCCTCAGTTCCGAATAAGCTTCTTTAAAATACCTTTTTAACAGTTAAACAAGTAAATAACAGGCAGCTAGAAGAGAAAAACACATAAAACCCACCCTTCGGGCACAATACCAATAGAATCAGCCTCTCGGGCAACAACATGGAACAACACCAGCCCTTCGGGCTATATCTCATATCACAATGGGTACTCGCGCTCACTGGGGGTGTACAGACTCCGGGAGGGGCCCCTTACGACCCAAGCGCAATATCAAGCCATCTCGTGGCATAATCAATAGGCTCTCAGCCTCATATCACCTCGTGGCGTACAACTCAGGCCCTCGGCCTCATAATCATAATCAGTACAACACTGCTGCGGCGTGCAACCCGATCCCATAATAGTCCTCACAACAAAGGCCCTCGACTCTACTCGGTCAGAAATCTCTAAAAGCCACTTGGGCACAGTAACTATGATGCTCAGCCCAAAATATCATTTAAAGTGTTAAAAACAGATTAAACATGGTTGAGTTATGAAAACAAAATATTATAACATGACTGAGTGCAAATATAAAATCAAAACAGTGAGAAATAGCAGTAAGAATCCCCCAAGGGTCCAAATAGTTGGCACGAGGCTCAAATATGGCATTTAGCCCAAAACATGATGATAACAAACAATTTTCAATCAATACACGGTAAAACAGTCATTCGGGATGGGCTAAGTTACAATCCCCAACGGTGTACGACCCCACGCTCGTCATCTAGTGTGTGCGTCACCTCAATATAGTACAACGATGTGAAATTCGGGGTTTTATACCCTCAGGACAATATTTACAATCATTACTCACCTCTATCCGGTACAAATTCTAGCCCGCGATGCCTTTGCCTCTCGAATCGGCCTGCGGATGCTCCAAATCTAACCAAAAATCAGAATGACGACTGTCACACCTCCTTTTTACGTACCCACGAGGGCGCAAGGGAGTTTTTTCCAATTAAAGGACAATCGAAACGGGGTTGGTTTAATTATTTCAGAGTCGCCACTTAGGAGATTTAGGGTGTCTCAAGTCACCAATTTTAATCCTGAATCGAGGAAAAGAATGACTCTATATTATAGCCTGCATACCAGAAATCCGGATAAGGAATTCTGTTAACCCGGGAGAAGGTGTTAGGCATTCCCGAATTCTGTGGTTCTAGCACGGTCGCTCAACTGTTGTATTCGGCTTGATTATCTAATTTTATACAAATTGAACATATGTGCAAATTTTAACTTTTAACCGCTTTTGTCGTTATTATTATTTTTACGAGAATTGCAACGTCGTGAAAACATATCTCGAACCACGTTACATCAATGCACCCGTGGCTATCGATATATCTCGACTCGGTTGAGATTTGGATTTGGGTCACATAAATATGCACCCGAATTAAGGAAAATAAATTATTAGAGGCACGCCTAAAGCAACTAGCGTCTTGTTATTTTGAGGAAGGTCGTAAAAATTCGTTAAACGACACATCCCAAATTCTAAATACTTTGATATATACATACATTAGAGGGCCCCGCAATTTTTGTACATTTTGTTTGTCGAGGCTCGTCTCATTATTGTTTTTTAAAAGGAATTTGCGACGTCATGGACACGCATCTCGAACCACGTCACAATCAATGTACCCGTGATTAGAAACACATTTTGAATCCGTTGAGATTTGGATTTGGGTCACATAAATGCGCACCCAAATTCAAGAAGGTAAAATTATTAAATACGCGCTTAAAGAGACTATCGCGTTATTATTCCGGGAGGTCGTGAGATTTGCTAAACGACCCACCTTAGGGACTGAATGCTTCAATATATATATACATTTAACGAGGGCCCCGCAATTTGTGCATTTTTCTTTACTTTTGTCGAGGCTCATCTCGTTCTTATTTTAAAAGGATATCCTATAGCAACTACCTTTCTTGTCGCGTTTGTCTCTACTAATTGAAAATAGTAGATAGCCCTAGTTAATTACATGCTTGCAAGTTATCTATAACAGAATTCTGAGTGCTTGCGCAAAATTAGTAGCACGGCCACGTACACAGTCAGCCGAGCAAATTTAAGGGCCCAAATCCAGCCCATGCGTGATGGACCAGACCTGGGCCATTGTTTGTTCGATGCAAGCCTGCTTGGTCTGTTTCGACCTGGGCTCGACCTTCGTGAGGTTGAGATTGCAAGCTCTGTGTTCTTTGTCTTAAAGCATGGTTTACCAGTTATATGAAGCAATTTTTCAGAAGGGAAAGAACTTAACTAGTTAGTGTACGATTTTCATGCTTGGCATACATTACAGAATTATACTACACCATTAAGCTAAATCTAAGGTACAACCTACTGCATTGGGCATACTTTTATCACCAACCTATATACACAGTCTAACATCCGACTACCATATATTGACATTTATTAGGCATGAGGACTATCTCCAGTGTCCAAAACAAGAACGTAAACTATTATACATTACATGAGGCCTAACATAATAGTCTATGTATATATAAACATCTGCAGATCTTCTCTTTTATACTCATTGCTCAAACTTTCGAGTTACATTGGTAGTGTAATTGTGTACCTGGTAAGGAAAGCAAGTGAAGAAAGGAATGATCAGCTGAGTAGTATTGCAACAAACACAGCAACAACAGACACACAGCAACAACACAGCAACAACAACCAACCAACAATGATGAAGCTCAAGAGAAGTCGAGCAACAAACAAACAATCCCAGAACCAGAGTAACGAACCAACGGAAATAACAGAGTATTCAATGCAGCAACACCAGCAGTTCAACAATCACAAGCAGCTCAATCAGGGCAAGCAACAGAACTTGGCCAAGACAGCTTGACCAAATGTGAATTCTTATGTAGTTTACAGACAATGTTTGGTCACAATATCCTCTGAATTTATGTCTCTTTCTTTCAGTTTTTTTTTTCAGAAGAACCTCCTCCTTCTTTGGCTCCCAAAAGAATCCCCCTTCTTATAGCCTAACCTCAGCACTTTACAGCCTGCTGGACAACTTAGAATTCCCCCTCCCTGTTGTTTTTCCACTCACTTATTTTAAATAACAAAACTCCCATGAAATCCCTGACAGCCCCTCTCTCTTTTTGTTGTAAAAGTGTCCTAATCCCTTATTTCTTTAGCCAAAGTATGGGCAGCAGGAATATAATCTGACAGCACATGCTGTCCAATTATTTTAATTCCTTTAAGCTAATCATACACATGCTGCCCACAGTCTAATCCAAGAGAACATGTTATCCATAAAAAAAACACACAGCCTGGACCGCAACTATAACACACCCTCAAATGTTTTTGATTCAATTCGAACAAATCTCAGGCAACACACTCAATTCCTAATTGAATTCAAATACGATCACAGCAGCAATAAACAACACGGATCAAGTTGTTACCATTAATGACTGAAACTAACTAACGACATACATCGACTCGACTATATTAATCGTAACACATAACAATTAATCGTTCATGTAAACAACACGTACAGAGTCCCGAATGACTTCAGACAACTTTGTTCAATCACTGGGAGCCTATATGAATTAACTCATTTGACGATTAATTTAATTGACGATCATGTATACCACAGAATACATTCAGAGCATACACAGAAAACAATCGACCAAATAAAAGGTCTTTGACAGAGATGAAAGAAATTAAGAAAACTATCAAACAATAACAAACAATCACAACAAAGCATGCTAACAACTTAATTAGCAGTTGAATAAAACAAAAAGGAAAAGAAAAACTTACCGAAAAATGTTTAAACCAAACTGACCCAAATCTGACTCAACTTTGACCATTTGAGGCCGAACAAACTTTAACCAGGGTGTTCTCACATGAGAACACCTTGGTTAAGGTCTATTAGACCTCAAAACCCTGTCAAGACCGGCCGGATTCCAAGGCTACTCGTGTTCTAGGTTTTGGATCTTCAGATCTTGTTTTTTAGGAGTTGTGGGTAGATTCGGACCAAACCAAGCTTGGTTTGGTCACAAGGGAGGTCAGGGGATTGTCTGGTACGAAGATGGTGAGGTTTGGTATAAATCGAGTTTTGTCTTGAATCTTCAAATCCAGATTCGAGACGATGGGAGGTGATTCGAGGTACATGGTTAGTGGATTCGTGCTCAGGGTGGTTAGATGTTTCAGGGGTGTGAAGGGGGTGGTCACCAGCGTTCATGCCATCGGGTTCTGGTGAAAAGGATATCAGGGCGGCTGCTAGGGTTTGGGGGTTCAAGGCTTGGGGAAGGAGATGAGTGAAGGGGGGTTCGGATAGGGGGCGTGGGGTGTGAGGGAAGGTTTATATACGGCGTAGAGGATTGGATCCAGGCCGTTAGATCATCTGATCTCAACGGCTGCGATCTGATGGTGAGGGGTGAGACGAGGTCGTTTGGCATTAGAACGGGGTCGTTTGGGTTTAAGTGGTGGGTTGGGTTAGACCGGCTAAACAGGTCGGGTTACGGGTGCGGATGTGGACCGTTGGATCAAGGGGTTTAGACGGCTCAGATCGACTCGCCTGAAACGACGTCGTTTGAATTGGTGCTTGGGCAGGCCGGATTTGAACTGGACTTGAGTGCTGGTTTGGGCCTATTTTTGTTTTATTTCTTGGGCCCAAACCGATTTTCCCTTCCCTTTTAGTTCAACAAATTAACAAAAATTCCCAAAACAATGTAAAAAATTAACATAAACTTATATACATATTGGGTAACACCTACAACAAATGACACACATATATAGAATTTTAAAATGGTTAAACCACAGCCTAGAGTAAAAGCTGCGTATTTTTGTGAGTTTTCTCTTAAAACCGGACTACGGCCTGATTACACACGACGTACTTATTTTTGTATTTTGTAAGATTAATTGCAACACGGGTTGAACCACAGATGACTAGCAGCACATGGCGTGAAAAACTGAAAATTTGTACAGCGAGGTCACTGGTCACTATTTTTGTTTTCTTTTGGAGTGATTGTCCGTGAGGCAAAAATCATGTGCTTACAGCTGCCCCTCTTTGCACGAAGACACGAAGGGTTTTCGCGCAAAGATAAAGCGGGCGATCTTTGCTCGTCCGAGTACTCCGTGTGAAGCATTTTTGAAAAAGATTTGACCGAACCTTTGCTTCAGAGGTTTCCTACATATCCTGGGCTGAACAGGAATCAGGTCAATGTAGTTCGGGGAATTTTGGTAGCTGGGACTACCGTATGACTGTAGTGCTCGCTGCTGTTGTGCGCTGTTGCATGCTGCTGCAGGATGCTACTGCTCACTGATCTCCTTGTTACATTGTCTGAAAGGAAAAACAAGAAGCTAAGCTAGACTATGGATCATGAGATCTCGTCTATCCTCGACTTGTTCTTGTTGCCTTGCTTTCTTGTCGGCCAGCGCTTTCCTCTGATGCCTTTATTTTGTGAACTTGGGGGGATGATACTGGTCCTTCGCCTTTTCTGAATACCAGTTTTCATCACTTCGCTTGATCTGCTGGGAACATGGCCCTCTTCTTTAAGCCTTTCAATGGTTTCTTCAGTGGTATGGCTTTCTTCATCAAAATCGTTATGTTGGGCATGCTATAACGTTCCCAACTGCTTCTTCTGAGACGCGTTCCTTCTTCCTTTAGAATCGCGCGCTTGCTTTTGTAGCCTTCCGCTCCTTGGTGCTGGGGATTTTATTGTTTCCTGCTTGGGGTCTCTATTGTAACCTTCCGCTTTTAGGTGGGGTTACTGATTCCAAAATCTGGATCTGAAAAGTATTCCCGCATTTTACTGGTGGGCGACCTAGAACTTAAATGTATTCCCGCATTTTACTGGTGGGCGACCTAGAACTTAAAAGTATTCCCGCATTTTACTGGTGGGTGACCTAGAACTTAAAAGTATTCCCGCATTTTACTGGTGGGCGACCTAGAACTTAAATGTATTCCCGCATTTTACTGGTGGGCGACCTAGAACTTAAAAGTATTCCCGCGTTTTACTGGTGGGCGACCTAGAACTTAAATGTATTCCCGCATTTTACAGGTGGGCGACCTAGAACTTAAAAGTATTCCCGCATTTTACTGGTGGGCGACCTAGAACTTAAATGTATTCCCGCATTTTACTGGTGGGCGACCTAGAACTTAAAAGTATTCCCGCGTTTTACTGGTGGGCGACCTAGAACTTAAAAGTATTCCCGCATTTTACTGGTGGGCGACCTAGAACTTAAAAGTATTCCCGCATTTTACTGGTGGGCGACCTAGAACTTAAACGTATTCCCGCATTATACTGGTGGGCGACCTAGAACTTAAATGTATTCCCACATTTTACTGGTGGGCAACCTAGAACTTAAAAGTATTCCCACATTATACTGGTGGGCGACCTAGAACTTAAATGTATTCCCGCATTTTACTGGTGGGCGACCTAGAACTTAAATGTATTCCCGCATTTTACTGGTGGGCGACCTAGAACTTAAAAGTATTCCCGCATTTTACTGGTGGGCGACCTAGAACTTAAATGTATTCCCGCATTATACTGGTGGGCGACCTAGAACTTAAATGTATTCCCGCATTTTACTGGTGGGCGACCTAGAACTTAAAAGTATTCCCGCATTTTACTGGTGGGCGACCTAGAACTTAAATGTATTCCCGCATTTTACTGGTGGGCGACCTAGAACTTAAATGTATTCCCGCATTTTACTGGTGGGCGACCTAGAACTTAAATGTATTCCTGCATTTTACTGGTGGGCGACCTAGAACTTAAATGTATTCCCGCATTTTACTGGTGGGCGACCTAGAACTTAAATGTATTCCCGCATTTTACTGGTGGGCGACCTAGAACTTAAAAGTATTCCCGCATTTTACTGGTGGGCGACCTAGAACTTAAAAGTATTCCCGCATTTTACTGGTGGGCGACCTAGAACTTAAACGTATTCCCGCATTTTACTGGTGGGCGACCTAGAACTTAAATGTATTCCCGCATTTTACTGGTGGGCGACCTAGAACTTAAAAGTATTCCCGCAATTTACTGGTGGGCGACCTAGAACTTAAAAGTATTCCCGCATTTTACTGGTGGGCGACCTAGAACTTAAATGTATTCATGCATTTTACTGGTGGGCGACCTAGAACTTAAATGTATTTGAAATTGTTTCCCCGTTCTTCCGAGAAAATATTCGACAATCGACAGAAAATTTTCTGCCCCGGTTTTTGGTGGTTTCCCTGGCATTGCGTCTTGCTGCCATCATCAATCCTTTGTTTTCCTGCAGCAGACAAAAGGATTTAGTTAGTTTTAATTGTGGTGGTAGGAGGTGCCTTTCCGGTGGATGATTTTTCCTCTCTTCCCCTTTTCTTGCTCTATGTCCCCATAATTGGTTGGTGGACAAAACTGCTTGCTGGGGGTTTCTAGCCTGCTGGGGCTGGTTTTCAATTTTATCCCCTTTCCTGCTTTCTCTTTAAGCACATGTTGTGGGAGTCTGTTTTTACTCCCGAAACCACTCCCTTTAGGAGCTTACTTTCTCCAAAACTGCCAGGCGCGATCATTGCATTGCCTGGGGCCGGCCTTTAAGTCTGTTTGTGTTATCCTGCATTGACTGAATTCCCCTTCGGTCTCTGGTAGTAAGCTTTGAAAAAAATTCTTTTCAAGACAAATTTTTAGGAAGAGAAATAAAAGATAGAAAAATGAGAAAATCTTTCTGAACCAATATTTGGTGGGAGAAGAAATTCAGAAGAACTTATCTGGAGGACATGACTGGTCCCCGTGATCATGACATGCACCATAGATTCCCGACCCAGTCTATTCGTATCAATCGAATTTGCCCGATGGTCTGACTTGCTGGGGATGATAAATGAGTGTCCATTTCGTTGCGAATGTGGTCGCTTTTTGTTGATCTGTCTTGTCGCCTCATAGTGCCCTTCGAGGGGTTTTCACTAATGAGACTCTCTCTTTTCTCTCATCTCCCGGCGCCTTATGGTGCCTGTGAAGGTTTTCACCAATAAGACTCTCTCATTTCATATCTCTCATCTTACGTCACCTTTTGGTGCCTGTGAATGTTTTCAACGATAAGACTCTCTCATTTTATTCTTCATCTTACGTCGCCTTTCGGTGCCTGTGAGGGTTTTCACCGATAAGACTCTCTCATTTTATTTTTTATCGAGGAATCGGGGTGTTGTCGATACGACCCTCTCTTCTGGAGATTCCTTTGACCATCAATTCATTCCCAGTCTTACGATCCTCTTCTTTGCTGGGGATCGGTGCATTATTCTCGGCCTTATTTGCCTGACTTGGCATCTCTTGGATATTGATCGGGAGGTCTTTTGGACGTCGATGTTGGTTTTGGTGTGGGGTTAAAGAAATGCTATCAAAAAATGAAATAATTTGATGGGTGATGTGCTACAACTTTTGGAATCAAACCTTTGTTGGAACTTAAAACATAACCTCTGCCCCAGTTTTCTTGCTTGGGGAATTTTATTTTTTACACTTATGTTGAGCTATGTGCGTTACGCACATTGTGCCTATTATGCACACTATGTACATTATGCATCCTATATTCACTATGATGCACACTATGACCGAGCCGTGAGGCACCTACGTATCCTCTTTGAGGAATCAGGTCAAACGTAGTTCCCACGGTTTTGTATTTCTTATGATTTTATCTTCTTTTTTCTTTGTTGTTTTTCTTTTCTTTTCTTTCTCCTTCTTTTCATTTTCCTTTAAAGATTTTTTTTTCTTTTCTTTTTCTCTCTTTTTTTCTTTTCTTTTTTTTTCTTCTTTTCCTTGTCTTTTCCATTAGTGATTCCAAAAGAGGGGTATGAAAGAATAACTTAAGGCTCAAAAGGGGAAGCAAGGGTTAAAAGTGTTTGGATAGAAGTAAGAATTGCCTCCGTCATATTATTATCCAATAAATGCCAAATACAAACAAATGAACCAATAATTGCCATAATTAAAGAAATTACGCGTAATATCTCTTGACTGCATCAGAATTGATAGCCATGTCGACATATCTCCCCTCGATATCTGTCAAACACAAAGCACCGTTGGACAATACTCTGGTCACGATATAAGGCCCTTGCCAATTTGGGGAGAATTTGCCTTTTGCCTCGACCTGATGTGGGAGGATCTTCTTCAATACCTGTTGCCCTACTTCAAACTTCCTAGGGCGCACCTTCTTATCGTATGTTCTTGCCATTCTCTTCTGGTACAGCTGACCATGGCACACCGCCGCCAATCTTTTCTCGTCTATCAAGCTTAACTGTTCCAACCGAGCTTTGACCCATTCATCATCATCAATCTTGGCTTCAGCGACAATCCGGAGGGATGGAATTTCGACCTCCGCCGGTATTACGGCTTCAGTTCCGTACACCAACAAATAAGGAGTTGTACCTATGGAAGTCCGGACAGTAGTGCGGTAACCCAACAAAGCAAAGGGTAATCTCTCGTGCCATTGTCTGGATCCTTCCACCATCTTTCGCAGTATCTTCTTGATGTTCTTATTGGCTGCTTCGACCGCTTCATTCGCCTTGGGACGATATTGGGTGGAATTGCGGTGTGTAATCTTGAATTGTTGGCATACCTCTCTCATCAGGCTGCTATTAAGATTCGCACCGTTATCCGTGATGATTACTTTTGGGATCCCAAATCTGCAGATGATATGGGAATGCACAAAATCCACCACTGCCTTTTTAGTTACCGACTTGAAGGTTTTAGCCTCAACCCATTTGGTGAAGTAATCAATGGTCACAAGAATGAATCTATGGTCGTTGGATGCTGCTGGTTCAATAGGTCCAATGACATCCATGCCCCATGCCACAAACGGCCAGGGTGCTGACATCGTATGTAACTCTGTTGGCGGGGAATGGATCAGATCTCCATGTACCTGGCACTGATGGCACTTCCTCACGAAAGTGATACAGTCGTGTTCCATGGTGAGCCAATAACACCCTATTCGAAGGATTTTCCTTGCCAATACATATCCGCTCATGTGTGGCCCACAAACTCCAGCATGTACCTCTGCCATAACCGTCGTGGCTTGACCGACATCTATACATCTCAACAATCCCAAATCCGGGGTTCTTTTGTACAACACTCCTCCGCTGAGGAAGAAACCATTCGACAAACGCCGAAGGGCTCTTTTTTGGTCTCCAGTGGCCTGTTCTGGATATGTCCCCATTCTGAGGTATTCCTTGATATCATGAAACCAGGGCTCGCCATCCGGTTCCTCTTCTACGGCGTTGCAATAAGCGTGCTGATCACGGACCTGGATGTGCAGAGGATCAACATACATTTTGTCAGGGTGGTGCAGCATTGATGCTAAGGTGGCCAAGGCATCCGCAACCTCATTGTGAACTCTCGGGATATGTTTGAACTTCACCGATCGAAATCGCTTGCTCAGATCATGCAAGCATTGTCGGTATGGTATGAGCTTTAGATCTCGTGTTTCCCATTCACCCTGAATTTGATGTACCAAGAGGTCCGAGTCTCCCAAGACCAAGACGTCTTGGACATCCATGTCCGCAGCTAAGCGCAGACCCAAAATGCAAGCTTCATACTCGGCCATATTATTGGTGCAATAGAAGCGTAGTTGAGCCGTAACAGGATAATGGCGTCCTGTTTCAGAAATGAGTACTGCTCCTATTCCAACCCCTTTCGCGTTTGCAGCTCCATCGAAGAAAAGCTTCCAACCCGGTTCCTCAGTTAATTCCGTCTCATTTGTATGCATTACCTCCTCGTCGGGAAAGTACGTTCTTAAGGGCTCGTACTTTTCATCAACGGGATTCTCTGCCAAATGATCGGCCAACGCCTGGGCTTTCATGGTTGTCCTCGTCACATAGACGATATCAAACTCTGTGAGCAGAATTTGCCATTTTGCTAACCTTCCCGTGGGCATAGGTTTCTGAAAGATATACTTCAATGGGTCCAAACGGGATATGAGATAAGTAGTATATGAGGACAGGTAGTGCTTCAACTTCTGAGCTACCCAAGTCAGGGCGCAGCATGTTTTCTCGAGTTGAGTGTACTTGACCTCATGCACTGTGAATTTCTTGCTAAGATAGTAGATGGCCTGCTCCTTCCTTCCTGTGTCATCATGTTGCCCCAGTACACAACCAAATGAATTTTCCAAGACTGTCAGGTAAAGGATTAGGGGTTTCCCGGGCTTAGGCGGGACCAACACGGGTGGATTAGACAGATACCCTTTGATTTGGTCGAAAGCCTCTTGACACTCTGTCGTCCAACCTTCTGCAGCATCCTTTCTCAGTAGCCGAAATATGGGCTCACAAGTTGCTGTGAGTTGAGCGATGAACCTGCTGATGTAATTGAGTCTACCCAGCAAACTCATTACCTCTGTTTTGTTCCTTGGCGGTGGCAAATCTCGGATGGATTCAATTTTGGATGGGTCTAACTCAATCCCCCGTCGACTGACGATGAATCCTAGCAGCTTTCCTGATGGAACCCCGAATGCGCATTTGGCCGGGTTGAGCTTGATATCATACCTTCGGAGTCTTTGGAAAAATCTCCTTAGGTCTGCTACATGGTCCTCCTAACGCCAAGACTTTATGATCACATCATCGACGTACACCTCGATTTCTTTGTGTATCATGTCATGAAACACGACAGTCATTGCTCGCATGTACGTTGCCCCGGTGTTCTTCAATCCGAACGGCATTACCCGATAGCAGTAAGTTCCCCATGGCGTAATAAATGCTGTCTTCTCCGCATCCTCCTCGTCCATTAGGATCTGATGATAACCCGCATAGCAATCCACAAAGGATCCGATCTCGCGCCCAGCGCAATTATCGATCAGGATATGAATGTTGGGTAACGGAAAATTGTCCTTGGGACTTGCTTTGTTGAGGTTGCGGTAGTCGACGCACACCCTGATTTTTCCATCCTTCTTTGGGACTGGTACCACATTGGCCAACCACTCGGGATATCGAGTGACCCGAATGACCTTTGCCTGCAACTGCTTAATCACCTCTTCTTTGATTTTTACACTCATTTCTGTTTTAAATTTCCTTAGTTTTTGCTTGACCGGGGGGTATGCCGGGTCAGTGGGCAATTTGTGAACCACTAAATTGGTGCTTAATCCAGGCATATGGTCATATGACCATGCAAAAACATCTTTGAATTTCATGAGGGTTTTGATCAATTCTTCCCTGACATTCGGCTCAATGTGGATGCTAATTTTGGTCTTTTGGACGTTATCAGCGTCTCCTAGATTCACAGCCTTAGTGTCATTTAGGTTAGGCTTGGGTTTTTCTTCAAATTGGCATAGTTCTCGGTTTATCTCTTCGAAGGCTTCACCTTCATCACATTTAGATTCATCCTCACAAACGACCTCTTGCATCATTGAGTCAGATTCATATTGATTTATTATACTAGGTCGAAGATCCGTTGTGCATGCCATGTCATTAGAACCAGTAAAAAGAGAACTGTTTAGAAAGGAAAAAAACAAAACAAAATTAAAATAGGGAAAAGGAGAGAACTTTATTAAATTTGCGGGATAAAGGGTTCACACTTTTACAAAACAAAAGTAAAATTTGGATTACACCCTGAAATAATCCGGACAAAACAAAACACACAAAACATAAATCAAAGCCTACTACCAAGACTCCCCTCGGACAGGAAGAGGAGTAACTGTCCAATTGTTGGTCTTGGCCTCAGGCCCCACAAACTGTATCTCTGTTCTGCTGGAACCTTCTCCAGCTTCTACCATACTGACATCAGCGAATAGCCTCTCAAAACTCTGATTCAGGTCCCCATCCATACCAATCAACGGTCCTAGGATCTTCGGGACTGGCAACCTCTTGGCATTTGCTTTGACAAAAGACCTTGAGAGACGTGGCACCGGCTTAGGCAGAAACCAAACCCTTTTCTTCATTTCTCGCGCTTGCTTCCTATCTGCTGCGGTTGGTTTGAACCCCAATCCGAAAGTTTCCAGATTTTTAGGCAAGGTGATAGGTTGGACAATCCCCTGAAGCTTGACTCCTAGGCCCTTTCCCGGCACGAATCCAATACCCAGCATTTCTGGGACCATCATGATTGTTGCGGCAGCTATCCTAGGGTGCGGGATGATTTCTCCTTCAGAAATTTTGTCGGCCGACCCTGTATCGAAAATCTGGTATACCCAAGGACCTTTGTCATTAGCGGTCTCTATGAAAGGTACAATGGCTCCGGCCGTGGTGCATGTTGTATCCTCACCGTGTAACACGACTTCTTGTCTTTCCCACTCGAACTTCACCATCTGATGTAGGGTGGAGGGCACCGCTTTGGCTGCATGAATCCATGGTCGTCCCAACAGCAGGTTATAAGATACTGTGGCGTCTAACACCTGGAATTCCATGGTAAACAGGACTGGACCAATAGTCAGTTCAAGTACAACATCCCCCACAGTGGCTGTTCCGTTTCCGTCGAACCCTCGGACACAGATACTGTTCTTGTGGATCCTTCCGTGGTCGATCTTTAACTGGTTCAGGGTAGATAGTGGACAAATATTGGCGCTTGAGCCGTTATCCACCAATACTCGAGTTACCACCGAGTCTTCACATTTGACAGCTAGGTATAGAGCTTTATTATGCTCCGTACCTTCCACCGGCAGATCATCATCTGAGAATGTTACCCTGTTCACCTCGAAAATCTTGTTGGCAATGGTTTCCAGGTGGTTTACAGAAATCTCATTGGGTACATGAGCTTCGTTCAATATCTTCATCAAAGCCCGTCGATGCTCCTCAGAATGGATCAGTAATGACAGCAACGAGATCTGGGCCGGTGTTTTTCTCAGCTGTTCGACCACGGAGTAGTCCTGCACTTTCATCTTCCTCAGGGAACTCCTCAGCCTCTTCTTCGGACACAGGTTTCTTGGTTGCAACTGGGTTGGTTCTTCTTAGCTCCACCGGAGCAAAACAACGACCTGATCGAGTCAGCCCTTGCGCTTCACAACTGACTTCTTCCACCTGTTTTCCTTTGTACATCACCACCGCCTTTTCATATTTCCAAGGTACATCCTTGCTATCAATCATCGGCAGCTGGACTACAGGCTTTATGGTGACCAGTTCTCTATGTGCCCCCTTTAACACAACAGCATGTGTGGGCAGAATCCCTGATATTACCAGCTTATTTGGCTCGGGTTTGCTTGTTATGGCGGACGGGCTCTTTCCCAATATCACTACCGGCTTGACACCTTCTCCCTGCGACTGTACACTCGTTCCTCCACTGGTTGAGACTTCTTTCGGGGCGGCCTGGATCATCATCACTGTTTGTGAGGGTTTTCTCAACTCTCCTCCCTCATATACCAACTCAATCATGTGAGTCTCGTGGTGCGCTGGTAGTGGGTTCTGGTTGATGTTAGGAGCCTCCGGTGTCTGGACCTCGATCTTATTGGTGTCAATAAGATCCTGTATGGCATGCCTCAATTTCCAACACTTCTCGGTATCGTGCCCGAGCATCCCTGAGCAGTATTCACAACTTATTGATCGATCCAAATTCTGAGGTGGGGGATTTGGTTCTCGAGTCTGGACAGGACTAACCAAACCCAATTGCCTCAGCTTGTGGAACAAAGCGGTGTAGGTTTCTCCCAACTCCGTGAAAGTTCTCTGTTTCCGCAACCTGTCATTCCTAGCATCTGGATTTCCCCGAAAGCCTGCCCCTGAAGGGTTTCTATACGCCCTCGGTGGAGGGTAGGTGTTTTGTGGTGGTGCATATATGTTCTGGGGAGCCGGCGCGCGCCATTGCGGGCGAACCGGAGGCTGAGTGTATGCTTGGGCCTGGTGTACGGAACAATGTGGTTCTCGAGGTGGATAGAAATTTTGTGGTGGGTTGTATGGGTAGTTTGACCTGTGAGGACTGGGTTGGTTGTAGTGTGGCCGGCCAGCCCTGGACCAACTGCCTGCCTCGATCGTGGCAACCTCTTCTTTCTTTCTTCTCAGCGCACCTCCCGTGCCGCTTTGAATAGCCTGGGTTGTGGCCTTGAGTGCCGAATAGTTCAAGATTTTGTCAGACCTCAGACCCTCTTCTATCATGACCCCTATCTTGACCACCTCGTTGAAAGATTTTCCAACTGTTGTCACCAAGTGACCAAAGTAGGTTGGATCCAGTGTCTGCAAGAAATAGTCCACCATCTCTCCCTCTCTCATGGGAGGATCGACTCTAGCTGCTTGTTCTCTCCAGCGGAACCCGAACTCGCGAAAACTTTCCCCGGGTTTCTTCCCAGTTCTCAATAATGTGAGACGGTCAGGGACTATCTCGAGATTGTACTGGAAATGACCTGCAAAAGCCTGCGCCAGATCATCCCACGTGTACCACCTGCTGGAATCCTGCCTGGTATACCATTCTAGTGCAGATCCGCTCAGACTTTGGCCGAAATAAGCTATCAGCAGCTCATCCTTGCCGCCTGCCCCTCTCATTTTGCTACAGAATCCCCGCAAATGTGCCATGGGATCACCGTGCCCTTCATATAAATCAAACTTAGGCATCTTGAACCCAGCCGGGAGTTGGACGTCTGGGAAAGGGCACAGATCTTTGTATGCTACGCTGACTTGATTGCCCAATCCGTGCAAGTTCCTGAAGGACTGCTCCAGGCTTTTGAACTTTCTCAATACTTCATCCTGTTCAGGGGCCTTGACCGGCTTCTCAATCTCTGCCGGCACTTCCAAGTGTGAATTGTAAGCCTGTGGCTCGGGAGCGTGAAACGTAGGCTCGGGGGGATAGTATTGTGTATCGTGAGCCTGAAACAATGGCTCACTGGTCGTTCTTTGCAAAGGGGCTGATGTTGGTCCCACAAAAATGGGAATATTGGGTGTTGGGAGAGGTTGATGGGGTGGTGGAGCTTGGGAATCATGAGGGCTTCTTTCTTGATGATAAAGGGGATTTGGGCGGCTTGTGGAAGGGCCGGAGTGAGGGTATTCTGGCATGTGTCCCAGTGTTTCAGGGCTCTTTTGTGTTTTGGCTATGGCTAGCTGCATTGCATTCATCTCTAGTCCCATCCTTTCAATCTTTTCCATCGCTTCTTTTAACAACTGGCTCATCGGCCTCTCTTCCTCATTACTATTCTCTGAAGTAGTCATGCTTGTTGCTATCGGTCCTTTGGATCTGGTTTGATAGGAGTGTGTTGCCAGATTTCTTTAACAACTAACTTGTCTGGATCAGACAACAACAAACTTTGTTAGCGTTAGAGCTTAACAGATTTGATCACAACACATAGAGGATGCAATTCTCCTAGGCAGTTAACCGTTTCTACATGCTTCGCTTCGAAAAACATGCGTCATCCCGGTTTGCTCATTTGTTCCCTTTTTATTTATTTTTGTATTTTCTCTTCTTTCTTTATTAAGAGCGGTCGAATCTTATGGGGATTGCCTACGCATCACGTCCCCGCGCGAATCAAACCAGGAGTAGTTCTGCACAAATGAGCATAAAAGCAAACAACCTTTTATTGTTGAAATGGCCTATTACAAACTACATTTTGCAAACGAAAGAGCAAACTTTGAAAATAAGCCTAGACTCAAAAATAGACCAGAAATCACCCTGATAAAAAAACAAGCAAAAAGTGCTAAGATACAGACTTTGACTTATGAGTACATTATGGTTTTGAAAATTGGTGTCCGCGGGGCGTCGTTCGGCCTTGCCGCGGTCCTAGGTGCGAGATCCCTCTCAAGTTGCTCCAGCTCATGCATGGTCTGCTTGACATAACTCATCACTGCCGAGAGGATGGTAACGCTGGTCATGTTCTCACATCGTAGACATCGTCGGGTGATGGCATGGGCAATGGCCTTGATCCTATTTCTGGTTTGCTTCTTCTCTATAAATAGACATTTTATCTGATCGCTGCACATCTTGAATACCTGAGCATCCTGGATATGTTGATTCTTCAGTTGCCGTACTTCTAACTTCATTCGGGCCGACAAGTCGTACCAGTATCTGCTCTCAATTTGGAGATCCTTGGCCTGATTAGCTGTTTTGATTTCAAGTGTAGCCATCTCTCTCTTCATTTTAGCAACAGTTTTCTCGTGGTCGCCTTCCAATTGATTCAGGTATCGGCGATGCTTATCTGCTCTTGTATCCCATTGTGCCCTAAGCTCTGCTATGACGTTTTCGAATTTCTCCAAACCATCTTGCCATTTCCTGATTTCACTTTTTAGCCTTTTTATCAGCTGCTCGTCTGATCAACGCCTTGACTGTTTATCCGCATCCACCCTTATCTGTTTGATCTGGGCTCTGAGCATTTCGTTTTCCTGAATTAACCTGTTCCGCTCTCCCAGATTGGTAGCAACTTGCACATTGTGCTCATATTTCAAGCTTTCCATTTGTCGCTTCAACCTACTGATTTCGGCGCAATAGCCTCTTTCCTTCGCTAACCAATCCCACTGCTTTTGCGATGATTCGGTGAAATTCCGGATGTGGGGTCTCTTAGCCGGCCTTTCATGCTCAAATTCCCTTCTATACCATGCAAGGTAACCTGGCGCCGTCTCTCCTTTGGCTCGATCCCGCACGCAAGTATCTGATTTCAAATATTGACCCTTACTCCAGATTTGGCGAATCTTCGCTTCTGGGAATTGTCCGTTAGGACTTATCTCAACTGCTTGAGTGCTAAGATCTTCTTCATGAGGTACTGTCTGGCATCTTCCGAACTGTCTCAAAACTCGGCAGGGTGCGTAAGGTTGAATGCTCTTAAGCCCCATCAGTAAGAAATGAGTTTTAGCTGCCGACATATATAGGATCTCATCAACAGGCAACCATCCTAGCGTCCATTGTATTTGGCTGGCAGTAAGAGCTTGAAAGAACGAGGTCCATGCCAGGACTCCTTTGGGCAAACTGATCTCTTTGGTTCTCGTGTAAGATTCTTCTATGCAAGTCTTTTCCGGGGAACCATGGCTCAAAATCTCGGAATGATGGCAGAGGTGCTCGGTCATCCATATCTGTAGGAGCAAGTTACAACCTTCGAAGAAATTTCCCCCAGCTTTACAAGCTGTAAGAGCTCGAAAGATGTCAGATACCACCATAGGTGCGAGAGTACTGTCATTTTGCGTGAGTAAAGTGCTGACGACCCCGGATATCTTCAAATCAATGTTTCCGTCTTTCCTTGGAAATACCAGAAGGCCCAGGAACATCATCATGAAAGCTACCCGTCTGTGTTTGTCCCACTTCTGACGAACACCTTTGCTGCACAGTTTGTTGATTGGATTATTGAATCCCCCCTCATGACCGTACCTATCATATATGAAGCATGGAGTACAAAATCCGGCTGCCAGATCCGGGTTGTGGACCGTTCTGGGTATCTTCAATGAATCTAGGAACCGATGTACCGTGACAACTCTTGGGGCGACCAAGTATTTTTGCCTCAACGGAAGTTCAGCATTCCCGATGTACCCGGCCATTTCTTCCAAAGTCGGGGTGAGTTCAAAATCAGAGAAATGGAAAACATTGTGCGCCGGGTCCCAGTAGGTAACCAAAGCTCTTATGATATCTCCCCGAGGCTGGATTTCCAACAAACCCACGAGACCTTTCAGATATTTCTTGACCTCATTTTGTCCTTCAACACCTAGATCATTCCACCATAGCCGTAACTTGACAGGGATTTTGGTCATTATTGAAAAATGTTCATTTTGCATCGTGCTCATCCTGCACATTTATTAAGGTGATTTTAACAAAATGACTTGACTCAAAAATATTTTACAAAGGGGATCAAGTTTTGAACACGGCCTTTAAACACTTCGGGGACGAAGATTTTAAGGCTGTGTGGGTCAACTGGACAAAAATGCTAAACAAGACCCAAAGGTGGCTGTTTATGCAAAGTCAGCCTTCCGGCGTCCCTTTTCGGGAACATTCGGCTATTTATGATAAAACTGCATTACCTGACTTATTTATGACTCTTTTAAAATTTGACATCTTTTCTTTTTTTTCTTTTTTATTTATTTATTGATTTTGGCTATTTTAGCAAAAATGGGGTTGAACCCGACGAGGGTTGCCTACGTATCTCACATCCGGTGAGAATCAAACCGGCGTAGTTCGGGATATCGTGAATAGAGAAAATCAAATAAACCTAGAAAACGAGAATATATATTTATTATTTTTTTTCTTTTGAAAAGAGATAAAGACTAAAGAAAATATTTATTTTTTAGGAAATATTTGGACTATTAGTCTGAGTTTATAAAAGGGGTACTACGAAAGAAACAACATTTTGGAATTATGAATTTTCCGTTTTTTTTTACTTTTAAATAAATTCCTTCTCTTTTTTTTTTTTGATTTTGAAAGTGATAAAAAGAATATTTTAATATTATTTTTTTTTTCTTTTTTTAAAAATCCAACTAGAAGTAATTTTTATATTATTTTCGACACTACTCGGACATTGGTTTTTCCAAAAGAAGTAATTATCTCCCTACGCTGCTATTTTTCCCTTTTATTTTTAGAAACCGGTCAGCATGCGGAACTGAAGCAAATAGATGCGCAAAACAAATAGGATGCAGCAGGATGGTCTTTTCATTTCAGGTTGCTAGTCCTAGACGGACCCAACCCCTGTGTTGAGTCCCCTAAGTCAAATGCAACATGATGCAAATAAGCGTTCCTACTAGGGATCCGGCATGAAGTTTCGTTATACTAGGTTCACAACCTGGGTATTTGTTCTAGACTGTGTACCCGAGCGGACAACTCGAGTCGAGGAGGGGGCTACGTACCGGGGACCCGCGAGATCGTCCGGCTTTGTAACTTGTCCGACCTCTTTCTTATTTCAGGGTATGACACTAACAGAATAGGGAGTCTCGACCAGCGAGCTTCTCCCCGGAGGTAAGAAGAGAAGGGTTTCGGCACATTTTATATGTACAGTTCAAATAATATCAAAGCGGTAAAAGCAGCATTTAGCACATTATGCTCAAAACATGTAATAAAATCAGATAATAAACAAAGCCAAATAATAACAATTATTCTAAGCTCGAATTATCAACCCTGAACCAGTGGTTCTGGGTTTTAGATATCCCCAGCAGAGTCGCCAGAGCTGTCACACCTCCTTTTTACGTACCCGCGAGGGCGCAAGGGAGTTTTTTCCAATTAAAGGACAATCGAAACGGGGTTGGTTTAATTATTTCAGAGTCGCCACTTGGGAGATTTAGGGTGTCCCAAGTCACCAATTTTAATCCCGAATCGAGGAAAAGAATGACTCTATATTATAGCCTGCGTACCAGAAATCCGGATAAGGAATTCTGTTAACCCGGGAGAAGGTGTTAGGCATTCCTGAATTCCGTGGTTCTAGCACGGTCGCTCAACTGTTGTATTCGGGTTGATTATCTGATTTTATACAAATTGAACATATGTGCAAATTTTAACTTTTAACCGCTTTTGTCGTTATTATTATTTTTACGAGAATTGCAACGTCGTGAAAACATATCTCGAACCACGTTACATCAATGCACCCATGGCTATCGATATATCTCGACTCGGTTGAGATTTGGATTTGGGTCACATAAATGTGCACCCGAATTAAGGAAAATAAATTATTAGAGGCACGCCTAAAGCAACTAGCGTCTTGTTATTTTGAGGAAGGTCGTAAAAATTCGTTAAACGGCACATCCCGAATTCTAAATACTTTGATATATACATACATTATAGGGCCCCGCAACTTTTGTACATTTTGTTTGTCGAGGCTCGTCTCATTCTTGTTTTTTAAAAGGAATTTGCGACTTCATGGACACGCATCTCGAACCACGTCACAATCAATGTGTCGTGATTAGAAACACATTTCGAATCCGTCGAGATTTGGATTTGGGTCACATAAATGCGCACCCGAATTCAAGAAGGTAAAATTATTAAATACGCGCTTAAAGAGACTGTCGCGTTATTATTCCGGGAGGTCGTGAGATTTGCTAAACGACCCACCTTAGGGACTGAATGCTTCAATATATATATACATTTAACAAGGGCCCCGCAATTTGTGCATTTTTCTTTACTTTTGTCGAGGCTCATCTCGTTCTTATTTTAAAAGGATATCCTATAGCAACTACCTTTCTTGTCGCGTTTGTCTCTACTAATTGAAAACAGTAGATAGCCCTAGTTAATTACATGCTTGCAAGTTATCTATAACAGAATTCCGAGTGCTTGCGCAAAATCAGTAGCACGGCCACGTACACAGTCAGCCGAGCAAAATTAAGGGCCCAAATCCAGCCCATGCGTGATGGACCAGACCTGGGCCATTGTTTGTTCGATGCAGGCCTGCTTGGTCTGTTTCGACCTGGGCTCGACCTTCGTGAGGTTGAGATTGCAAGCTCTGTGCTCTTTGTCTTAAAACATGGTTTACCATTTATATGAAGCAGTTTTTCAGAAGGGAAAGAACTTAACTAGTTAGTGTACGATTTTCATGCTTGGCATACATTACAGAATTATACTACACCATTAAGCTAAATCTAAGGTACAACCTACTGCATTGGGCATACTTTTATCACCAACCTATATACACAGTCTAACATCCGACTACCATATATTGACATTTATTAGGCATGAGGACTATCTCCAGTGTCCAAAACAAGAACGTAAACTATTATACATTACATGAGGCCTAACATAATAGTCTATGTATATATAAACATCTGCAGATCTTCTCTTTTATACTCATTGCTCAAACTTTCGAGTTACATTGGTAGTGTAATTGTGTACCTGGTAAGGAAAGCAAGGGAAGAAAGGAATGATCAGCTGAGTAATATTGCAACAAACACAGCAACAGCAGACACATAGCAACAACACAACAACAACAACCAACCAACAATGATGAAGCTCAAGAGCAGTCGAGCAACAAACAAACAATCCCAGAACCAGAGTAACGAACCAACAGAAATAACAGAGTATTCAATGCAGCAACACCAGCAGTTCAACAATCACAAGCAGCTCAATCAGGGCAAGCAACAGAACTTGGCCAAGACAGCTTGACCAAATGTGAATTCTTATGTAGTTTACAGACAATGTTTGGTCACAATATCCTCTGAATTTATGTCTCTTTCTTTCAGTTTTTTTCCAGAAGAACCTCCTCCTTCTTTGGCTCCCAAAAGAATCCCCCTTCTTATAGCCTAACCTCAGCACTTTACAGCCTGCTGGACAACTCAGAATTCCCCCTCCCTGTTGTTTTTCCACTCACTTATTTTAAATAACAAAACTCCCATGAAATCCCTGACAGCCCCTCTCTCTTTTTGTTGTTAAAGTGTCCTAATCCCTTATTTATTTAGCCAAAGTATGGGCAGCAGGAATATAATCTGACAGCACATGCTGTCCAATTATTTTAATTCCTTTAAGCTAATCATACACATGCTGCCCACAGTCTAAGCCAAGAGAACATGTTATCCATAAAAAAAAACACAGCCTGGACCGCAACTATAACACATCCTCAAATGTTTTTGATTCAATTCGAACAAATCTCAGGCAACACACTCAGTTCCTAATTGAATTCAAATACGATCACAGCAGCAATAAACAACACGGATCAAGTTGTTACCATTAATGACTGAAACTAATTGACGACATACATCGAGTCGACTATATTAATCGTAATACATAACAATCAATCGTTCATGTAAACAACACGTACAGAGTCCCGAATGACTTCACACAACTTTGTTCAATCACTGGGAGCCTATATGAATTAACTCATTTGACGATTAATTTAATTGACGATCATGTATACCACAGAATACATTCAGAGCATACACAGAAAACAATCGACCAAATAAAAGGTCTTTGACAGAGATGAAAGAAATTAAGAAAACTATCAAACAATAACAAACAATCACAACAAAGCATGCTAACAACTTAATTAGCAGTTGAATAAAACAAAAAGGAAAAGAAAAACTTACCGAAAAATGTTTAAACCAAACTGACCCAAATCTGACTCAACTTTGACCATTTGAGGCCGAACAAACTTTAACCAGGGTGTTCTCACATGAGAACACCTTGGTTAAGGTCTATTAGACCTCAAACCCCTGTCAAGACCGGCCGGATTCCAAGGCTACTCGTGTTCTAGGTTTTGGATCTTCAGATCTGGTTTTTTAGGAGTTGTGGGTAGATTCGGACCAAACCAAGCTTGGTTTGGTCACAAGGGAGGTCAGGGGATTGTCTGGTACGAAGATGGTGAGGTTTGGTATAAATCGAGTATTGTCTCGAATCTTCAAATCCAGATTCGAGACGATGGGAGGTGATTCGAGGTACATGATTAGTGGATTCGTGCTCAGGGTGGTTAGATGTTTCAGGGGTGTGAAGGGGGTGGTCACCAGCGTTCATGCTGCCGGGTTCTGGTGAAAAGGATATCAGGGCGGCTGCTAGGGTTTGGTGGTTCAAGGCTTGGGGAAGGAGATGAGTGAAGGGGGGTTCGGATAGGGGGCGTGGGGTGTGAGGGAAGGTTTATATACGGCGTAGAGGATTGGATCCAGGTCGTTAGATCATCTGATCTCAACGGCTGGGATCTGATGGTGAGGGGTGAGACGAGGTCGTTTGGGTTTAAGTGGTGGGTTGGGTTAGACCGGCTAAACAGGTCGGGTTACGGGTGCGGATGTGGACCATTGGATCAAGGGGTTTAGACGGCTCAGATCGACTCGCCTGAAACTGCGTCATTTGAATTGGTGCTTGGGCAGGCCGGATTTGAACTGGACTTGAGTGCTGGTTTGGGCCTATTTTTGTTTTATTTCTTGGGCCCAAACCGATTTTCCCTTCCCTTTTAATTCAACAAATTAACAAAAATTCCCAAAACAATGTAAAAAGAAATAACATAAACTTATACAAATATTGGGTAACACCTACAACAAATGACACACATATATAGAATTTTAAAATGGTTAAACCACAGCCTAGAGTAAAAGCTGCGTATTTTTGTGAGTTTTCTCTTAAAACCGGACTACGGCCTGATTACACACGGTGTACTTATTTTTGTATTTTGTAAGATTAATTGCAATACGGGCTGAACCACAGATGACTAGCAGCACATGGCGTGAAAAACTGAAAATTTGTACAGCGAGGTCACTGGTCACTATTTTTGTTTTCTTTTGGAGTGATTGTCCGTGAGGCAAAAATCATGTGCTTACAACGACGTCAAAATATGCTAAGGGAACGAAGCCCATGCGAAAATAATTAACTTACAACATAAATCCTGAAATTAACCAAAACTCGGCCCACGTCTCGGAATTCGATAATATTCACATCAATAAATTTCTTATCTCTCCACGAGTTCATACATATCAAAAGTGCCAAAATCCGACCACAAATGCCCCTCAAATCCGCAAGTCAAGGTCTCCAATACCAAGCCCTAGTTTCCCAATTTTTAACTCTTAATTTTGTCACACCTCCTTTTTCCGCTCCCGCGAGGGGCGTCGGAGTTTTTTCCAATTAAAGGACAATCGAAACGGGATTTGTTTATTTATTTTAGAGTCGCGACTTAGGAGATTTAGGGTGTCCCAAGTCACCAATTTTAATCCCGAATCGAGGAAAAGAATGACTCCATATTACAGTCTGCGTACCAGAAATCCGGATAAGGAATTCTGTTAACCTGGGAGAAGGTGTTAGGCATTCCCGAGTTCCGTGGTTCTAGCACGGTCGCTCAACTGTTATATTCGGCTTGATTATCTGATTTTATACAAATATGAACTTATGTGCAAATTTTATCTTTTAACCGCTTTATTATTATTGTTTTTAAAAGAAATGTGAACATCGCTTAAAACACGTCTTTGGACTGCGTCACATGAAATGCACCCACAATCCGGAACATATTTTATTCGACGTTTTGGGATTTTGGATTTGGGTCGCATGAAATGCACACCCGAGTTTAAGAAGATAGATTATTAAAGGCGCGCCTAAAACAACCAGCGTCTTGTTATTTTGGGGAAGGCCGTAAAATTTACTAAACGGCACGTCCCTAATTCTAAGTAATTAAAGCACACATTTTTTTGTGAGGGCCCCGCAATCTGTGCATTTTATTTGGCGAGGCTCATCTCGTCCTTATTTTAAAAGGATATCCTATAGCAACTACGTTTCTTGTCGCGTTTGTCTCTACTAATTGAAAACAGAGATAGCCCTAGTTAATTACATGCTTGCAGGTTATTTATAGCAGGCTTCAAAATGCTTTTACAGAACAAGAAAACGTGGCTATGCGCACGGACAGCTAATCGAACATTATGGGCCCAAATCCAGCTCATGCAGGATGGGCCAGACCTGGGCTACTGTTTATCCGATGCGGGCCTGCCCAGTCTGTTTCGACCTGGGCTCGCCCCCGTGAGGTCGAGGAACGCAAACTTGTGCTATTTGTTATAAGGGTGTGGTTCGACAATTATAATGAGGCAGTTTATCAAAAGGAAACGAAATTAACTAACATGGATAGTTTTATGTTTTGACATACATTTAAGGACATGCCAATCACAAAAAAACACAACTCATTTCCAGGTTATAGCCTATTATACTGCCAATCCTCTTATCTGTCAAATTACACACCATATGATATTAAATTATCCTACATTTACATTCACTATATGAAATGACCAACTCCAGTACCCAAAAAAAATGTAAACCAATACACTCTACATGTCTCTCGATATAACAACTACATGTGGACCTAAACGTCTTCAAATCTTCTCTTTTGTATTCATGCTCAACTTTCAAGTTACATGGACAGTATTAGTCGTGTACCTGGTATAGAGGAACAAAAGCAGGAGAAGAAGAAAGGTGTCAGCAACAGGCAACCAAACAGCAACAACACAGCAACAACAACCAGCAGCAATAACCAGCCACAATTATGAGGCCCTCAAGTGATAGAGCACCAAGCAGAAAATCCCAGAAAACAGATTAGAAAAACAACAGCAGGAAGCCCAGAATATTGAATGTAACAGCGCCAACAGTTTAACAATTACACACATTTCAGCAAATAACAGCAATTGGCCAAGACAGCTTGGCCAGCTTAAATTCTTATGCTGTTTTCAGACAGTCTTGTTACAATGTTCTAAGATTTCTTTTTGTTTCTTTCTTTCAGCTTTTTTTTTTAATAAAACCTCCTCTCCATGCTCCCAAAATTCTCTCTTTAAACGGAAGGTCTGCCTTTTTATAGCCTTCCCTCAGCACTTTACAGTTTGTTGGACAACTTAGAATTCCCCCTCCCTGCTGTTTTTCCACTCAGTTATTTTAAATAACCAGACCTCCCATGAGATCCCTGACAGCCCCTCTCTATTTTTGTTGTTAAAGTGTCCTAATCTCTTATTTATTTAGCCAAAGCATGGGCAGCAGGAATATAATCTGACAGCACATGCTGTCTAATTATTTTAATTCCTTAACAGCTAACCATACACATGCTGCCCACAATCTAAACCAAGAGAACATGTTATTCATTTAAAAATCACAGCCTGAACTGCAACTATAACACACCCTCAAATGTTTTTTTTATTCAATTTGAACAAATCTCAGGCAACACACTCAGTTCCTAATTGAATTCAACAAAATCTCAGCAGGCAAACCAATGACAAAGATCAGATTATCGCCATTCCAAACTGAACTAATTGACGACGTATATCGACTCGACTATACTAATTGTAATACATACAGTCGAAACCAATGATCATAAATCCAAAAGTATCAGCATGTGATTCAAATTGTACCGACATAAACCAAGTTGTACTGGGGACTAATTAATCGATCAAATTTAAATTCAACTGACTGCACAGCTTACAAACACACACCAAAATGAAGACGGGCTTGACCAAACACAGAAACCTTGGGCAAAATGGACGGGGCAGTCAAAATTCACAGCAAATCAACTACAGACAATTAACCATACAAACAGACCTTTAACTATAACAAAACACATGAAACGATAAAGTAAAAATACCTGGGAGTCTTGGAAAAGGAATCAGCAAATCCTAACTCGGATTTGAATCGATCTTTATTGGGGATGAACGGGCTTTAATCGAAGTGTTCTCCACTGAGAACACTTAGATTAAGGTCCATTAGACCCTAATCGTCTGGTTTAAATGGACACCGACCGGACATCAGGATTTCTAGGGTTTCTAAAGGCGGATTTGAGATTTATGCTTCCCTGGTTAGATTCGGACCAAAGCAAGCCTGGTTTGGTCACGAGGGAGGTTTGGGGAGTGTCTGGTACGAGTATGGTGTGGTTTGGTGTAGGTCATAGTTCGACTCGAATCTTCAAATGAAGATTCGAGAAGCTAAGGACTGATTCGAAGCAAAAGGATAGCAGATCCATGTTCAGGACAGTAAGGTGGTCCTAGGGTGTTCAGGAGGTGGTCACCGGCGTCCATGCCGCCGGCTTTAATGGCGAGGGAGATGGGGCGGCTAGGGTTCCTAATGGGAGGTCTGGGTTCGAGCTTGGGGACGACGGGAGGGGGGTGCTCGTATAGGGGGCTGGGTAAAGGGTTAGGTTTATATACGTAAAGAGTAATTAGATCCTGGCCGTTGGATGCATCGAGATTGATGGCCAGGATCTTTTACTTAAAACGGAACGAAACCGTTTGGCCTCGGTTGGGGGGTCAGTTCGGACTGGTTCCTGGGTCGGGTTTGGAAATGGGTTACTGAAAGGGAATCATGGGCCGTTGGATTGGCCTGGACGGATGGCTCAGATTAGATGGCCCATACGGCATCGTTTTGGGGTCTCGCCTGGGCAGGCTTGTTTGGACCGGATGGTGGACGTGGTTTGGGCCTACTGTTTTAACTTTTGGCCCAATCCGAGTATCCTCATTTTCTTTTGCTTTTTCTATTTTAATTTAAACACAAAATTCCTAAATAAGACAAAGTAAAATTATATACCCACAGATTAATATTTAATAAAAATCAACCAATGATAAGAAACATTTATGCATATATTTTTGATTTTCTTTTCTTTTGGAGTAATTCCCGTGAAGCAAAAATCACGTGCTTACAGCTGCCCCTCTTTGCCCGAAGACACGAAGGGTTTTCGCGCAAAGATAAAGCGGGCGATTTTTGCTCGTCCGAGTACTCCGTGTGAAGCATTTTTTTGAAAAAGATTTGACCGAACCTTTGCTTCAGAGGTTTCCTACATATCCTGGGCTGAACAGGAATCAGGTCAATGTAGTTCGGGAAATTTTGGTAGCTGGGACTACCGTATGACTGTAGTGTTCGCTGCTGTTGTGCGCTGTTGCATGCTGCTGTAGGATGCTACCGCTCACCGATCTCCTTGTTACATTGTTCTGAAAGGGAAAACAAGAAGCTACGCTAGACTAGGGATCATGAGATCTCATCTATCTTCAACTTGTTCTTGTCGCCTTGCTTTCTTGTCGGCTAGCGCTGTCCTCCTATGCCTTTATTTTGTAAACTTGGGGGGATGATACTGGTCTTTTGCTTTTTCTGAATGCCAGTTTTCATCATTTCGCTTGGTCTGCTGGGACATGGCCCTCTTCCTTAAGCCTTTCAATGGTTTCTTCAGTGGTGTGACTTTCTTCATCAAAATTGTTATGCTGGGCATGCTATAACGTTCCCAAACTGCTTCTTTCAAGACGCGTCCCTTCTTCCTTTTGAATTGCGCGCTTGCCTTTGCAGCCTTCTGCTTCTTGGTGCTGGGGATTTTATTGTTTCCTGCCTGGGGATCTCTGTTGTAACCTTCCGCCTTCTGGTGGGGTTACTGATTCCAGAATCTGTAATATAAGACCAAAAAATTGCTTAAATGCAAAATTATGAGATGTATTCCCGCATTTTACTGGTGGGCGACCTAGAGCTGAAATGTATTCCCGTATTTTACTGGTGGGCGACCTAGAGCTAAAAGTATTCCCGCATTTTACTGGTGGGCGACCTAGAACATAAAGTATTCCCGCATTTTACTGGTGGGCGACCTAGAGCTGAAAGTATTCCCGCATTTTACTGGTGGGCGACCTAGAGCTGAAAAGTATTCCCGCATTTTACTGGTGGGCGACCTAGAGCTGAAAAGTATTCCCGCATTTTACTGATGGGCGACCTAGAGCTGAAAGTATTCCCGCATTTTACTGGTGGGCGACCTAGAGCTGAAAAGTATTCCCGCATTTTACTGGTGGGCGACCTAGAGCTGAAAGTATTCCCGCATTTTACTGGTGGGCGACCTAGAACTGGAAAGTATTCCCGCATTTTACTGGTGGGCGACCTAGAACTGAAAAGTATTCCCGCATTTTACTGGTGGGCGACCTAGAGCTGAAAATTATTCCCGCATTTTACTGGTGGACGACCTAGAGCTGAAAGTATTCCCGCATTTTACTGGTGGGCGACCTAGAGCTGAAAGTATTCCCGCATTTTACTGGTGGGCTACCTAGAGCTGAAAAGTATTCCCGCATTTTACTGGTGGGCGACCTAGAGCTGAAAAGTATTCCCGCATTTTACTGGTGGGCGACCTAGAGCTGAAAGTATTCCCGCATTTTACTAGTGGGCGACCTAGAGTTGAAAGTATTCCCGCATTTTACTGGTGGGCGACCTAGAGCTGAAAGTATTCCCGCATTTTACTGGTGGGCGACCTAGAACTGAAAAGTATTCCCGCATTTTACTGGTGGGCGACCTAGAACTGAAAAGTATTCCCGCATTTTACTGGTGGGCGACCTAGAGCTGAAAAGTATTCCCGCATTTTACTGGTGGGCGACCTAGAGCTGAAAGTATTCTCGCATTTTACTGGTGGGCGACCTAGAGCTGAAAGTATTCCCGCATTTTACTGGTGGGCGACCTAGAACTGAAAAGTATTCCTGCATTTTACTGGTGGGCGACCTAGAGCTGAAAAGTATTCCCGCATTTTACCGATGGGCGACCTAGAGCTGAAAGTATTCCTGTATTTTACTGGTGTGCGACCTAGAGCTGAAAGTATTCCCGCATTTTACTGGTGGGCGACCTAGAACTGAAAAGTATTCCCGCATTTTACTGGTGGGCGACCTAGAGCTGAAAAGTATTCCCGCATTTTACTGGTGGGCGACCTAGAGCTGAAAGTATTCCCGCATTTTACTGGTGGGCGACCTAGAGCTGAAAAGTATTCCCGCATTTTACTGGTGGACGACCTAGAGCTGAAAGTATTCCCGCATTTTACTGGTGGGCGACCTAGAGCTGAAAAGTATTCTCGCATTTTACTGGTGGGCGACCTTGAGCTGAAAGTATTCCCGCATTTTGCTGGTGGGCAACCTAGAACTGAAAAGTATTCCCGCATTTTACTGGTGGGCGACCTAGAACTGAAAAGTATTCCCGCATTTTACTGGTGGGCGACTTAGAGCTGAAAAGTATTAAAATTGTTTCCTCGTTCTTCCGAGAAATTTTTTTGACAATCGGCAGAAAATTTTCTGCCCCGGTTTTGGTGATTTCCCTGGCATCGCGTCCTGCTGCCATAATCAATCCTTTGTTTTCCTGCAGCAGACAAAAAGGATTTAGTTAGTTTTAATCATGGTGGGAGGAGGTTCCTTTCCGGTGGATGATTTTTCCTCTCTTTCCCTTTTCTTGCTCTGTGCCCCCCCCCCCTCATAACTGGTTGGTGGACAAAGTTGCTTGCTAGGGGTTTCCGGCCTGCTGGGGATTGATTTTCAATTTATCCCCTTTTCTGCTTTCTCTTTATAGTACATGCTGTGGGAGTCTGCTTTTACTCCCGAAACCACTCCCTTTAGGATTTTACTTCCTTCAAAACTGCAAGGCACAACATTGCATTGCCTGGGGCTAGCCTTTAGGACTGTTGGGGTTACCCTGCATCGGATGAATCCCCCTTCGGTCTCTGGTAGTAAGCTTTGAAAAATCCCTTTCAAGACAAATTTTTAGAAAGAGAAATAAAAAGATAGAAAAGGAGAAAATCTTTCTGAACCAATACTTGGTGGGAAAAGAAATTCAGAAGAACTTATCTGGATGACATGACGTGTCCACGTGATCATGACGTGCACCATAGATTCCTGACCTAGTCTATTTGTATCAATCGACTTGCCCGATGGTCTGACTTGCTGGGGATAAATGAGTGTCCATTTCTTTGCGAACGCGGACCCTTTTGCTGATCTGCCTTGTCGCCTCATAGTGCCCTTCGAGGGGTTTTCACTAATGAGACTCTCTCTTTTCTCTCAGCTCCCGGCGCCTTATGGTGCCTGTGAAGGTTTTCACCGATAAGACTCTCTCATTTTATATCTCTCATCTTTCGTCGCCTTATGGTGCCTGTGAAGGTTTTCACCGATAAGACTCTCTCATTTTATTTCTTCACCGGAGAGTTGCACTGTTGTCAATATGACCCTCTCTTCTGGAGATTCCTTTGGACTATCAATTCATTTCCAGTTTTATGATCCTCTTCTTTGCCGGGGATCAGTGCATTATTCTCGGCTTCATTTGCCTGACTTGGCACCTCTTGGATATTGATCGGGAGGTCTTTTGGACGTCGATGTTGGTTTTGGTGTGGGGCTAAAGCAAGGCTATCAAAATGAAATAATTTGATGGGTGATCTGCTACAACTTTTGGAATCTAACCTTTGTTGGAATTTTTAAAACATAACCTCTGCCCCAGTTTTCTTGCTTGGGGGATTTTATTTTTACTCTAGGTTGAGCTACGTGCGTTATGCACACTGTGCCTATTATGCATACTTATGGACATTATGCACACTATGACCGAGCCGTGAGGCGCCTACGTATCCTCTTCGAGGAATCAGGTCAAACGTAGTTCCCACGGTTTTGTATTTCTTATGATTTTTATCTTCTTTTTCTTTTCTTTCTCCTTTTTTTTCATTTTCCTTTAAAGATTTTTTTTTTCTTTCATATCTTTTCCATTAGTGATTTCCAAAGAAGGGTATGAAGGAATAACTTAAGGCTCAAAAGGGGGAAACAAGGGTAAAAAGTGTTTGGATAGAATAAAGAACCGCCTCTGTCAATTCATTATCCAATAAGCACCAATTACAAACAAACGAACCGATAATTGCCATAATTAAAGAAATTACGCATAATATCTCTTGACTGCATCAGAATTGATAGCCATGTTGACACATCTCCCCTCGATATCCATCAAACACAAAGCACCATTGGACAACACTCTGGTCACAATATAAGGCCCTTGCCAATTTGGGGCGAACTTGCCTTTTGCCTCGACCTGGTGCGGGAGGATCTTCTTTAATACCTGCTGCCCTACTTCAAACTTCCTGGGGCGTACCTTCTTATTGTATGTTATCGCCATTCTCTTCTGATACAGCTGACCATGGCACACTGCGGCCAATCTTTTCTCGTCTATCAAGCTCAATTGTTCCAATCGGGCTTTGACCCATTCATTATCATCAATCTCGGCTTCAGCGACAATCCGGAGGAATGGAATTTCGACCTCCGCTGGTATTACAGCCTCAGTTCCGTACACCAACAAATAAGGTGTTGCACCTACGGAAGTCCGGATGGTAGTGCGGTAACCCAACAAAGCAAAGGGTAATCTCTCGTTCCATTGTCTAGATCCTTCCACCATCTTTCGCAGTATCTTCTTGATGTTTTTATTGGCTGCTTCGACCGCTCCATTCGCCTTGGGACGATATGGGGTGGAATTGCGGTGTGTAATCTTGAATTGTTGGCATACCTCTCTCATCAGGCTGCTGTTAAGATTCGCACCGTTATCCGTGATGATTACTTTTGGGATCCCAAATCTGCAGATGATATGGGAGTGCACAAAATCCACCACTGCCTTTTTAGTTACCGACTTGAAGGTTTTAGCCTCAACCCATTTGGTGAAGTAGTCAATGGTTACTAGAATGAACCTATGACCGTTGGATGCTGCTGGCTCGATAGGTCCAATGACGTCCATGCCCCATGCCACAAACGGCCAGGGTGCTGACATCGTATGTAACTCTGTTGGTGGAGAATGAATCAGATCTCCATGTATCTGACACTGATGGCATTTCCTCACGAAAGTGATACAGTCATGTTCCATGGTGAGCCAATAATACCCTGCTCGAAGGATCTTCCTTGCCAATACATATCCGCTCATATGTGGCCCGCAAACTCCAGCGTGTACCTCTACCATAACCGTCGTGGCTTGACCGGCATCTATGCATCTCAACAATCCCAAATCTGGGGTTCTTTTGTACAAAACTCCTGCGCTGAGGAAGAAACCATTTGACAAACGCCGAAGGGCTCTTTTTTGGTCTCCAGTGGCCTGTTCCGGATATATCCCCATTCTGAGGTATTCCTTGATATCATGAAACCAGGGCTCGCCATCTGGTTCCTCTTCTATGGCGTTGCAATAAGCGTGCTGATCACGGACCTGGATGTGCAGAGGATCAACATACATTTTGTCAGGGTGGTGCAACATTGATGCTAAGGTGGCCAATGCATCCGCAACCTCGTTATGAACTCTCGGGATATGTTTGAACTTCACCGATCGAAATCGCTTGCTCAGATCATGCAAGCATTGTCGATATGGTATGAGCTTTAGATCCCACATTTCCCATTCACCCTAAATTTGATGCACCAAGAGGTCCGAGTCTCCCAAGACCAAGACGTATTGGACATCCATGTCCGCAGCCAATCGTAGACCCAAAATGCAAGCTTCATACTCGGCCATATTGTTGGTGCAATAGAAGCGTAGTTGAGCCGTAACAGGATAATGGCGTCCTGTTTCAGAAATGAGTACTGCTCCTATTCCAACCCCTTTCGCGTTTGCAGCTCCATCGAAGAAAAGCTTCCAACCCGGTTCCTCGGGTAACTCCAGCTCATTTGTATGCATTACCTCTTCGTCGGGAAAATACGTTCTTAAAGGCTCGTATTTTTCATCAACTGGATTCTCTGCCAAATGGTCGGCCAGCGCCTGGGCTTTCATGGCTGTCCTCGTCACATAGACGATATCGAACTCTGTGAGCAGAATTTGCCATTTTGCCAACCTCCCTGTGGGCATAGGTTTCTGAAAGATATACTTCAATGGGTCCAAACGGGATATGAGATAAGTAGTATACGAGGACAGGTAGTGTTTCAACTTCTGAGCTACCCAAGTTAGGGCGCAACATGTTTTCTCGAGTTGAGTGTACTTGACTTCATATACTGTGAATTTCTTGCTAAGATAGTAGATGGCCTGCTCCTTCCTTCCTGTGTCATCATGCTTCCCCAGTACACAACCAAAAGAATTTTCCAGGACCGTCAGATAAAGAATTAGGGGCTTCCCTGGCTTAGGCGGGACCAATACGGGTGGATTAGACAGATACCCTTTGATTTGGTCGAAAGCCTCTTGACACTCTGCCGTCCAACTTACCGCAGCATCCTTTTTCAGCAGCCGAAATATGGGCTCACAAGTTGCTGTGAGTTGAGCGATGAACCTGCTGATGTAATTGAGTCTACCCAGCAAACTCATTACCTCTGTTTTGTTCTTTGGCGGTGGCAAATCTCGGATGGATTCAATTTTGGATGGGTCTAACTCAATCCCCCATCGACTGACGATGAATCCTAGCAGCTTTCCTGATGAAACCCCGAATGCGCATTTGGTCGGGTTAAGCTTGATATCATACCTTCGGAGTCTTTGGAAAAATCTCCTTAGGTCTGCTACATGATCTTCCTGATGCCAAGACTTTATGATCACATCATCTACGTACACCTCAATTTCTTTGTGTATCATATCGTGAAACACAGCAGTCATTGCTCGCATGTACGTTGCCTCGGCGTTCTTCAATCCGAACGGCATTACCCGATAGCAGTAAGTTCCCCATGGCGTAATAAAAGCTGTCTTTTCCGCATCTTCCTCGTCCATTAGGATCTGATGATAACCCGCATAGCAATCCACGAAGGATCCAATCTCGCGCCCGGCGTAATTATCGATCAAGATATGGATGTAGGGCAATGGAAAATTGTCCTTGGGACTTGCTTTGTTGAGGTTGCGGTAGTCGACGCACACCCTGATTTTCCCGTCCTTCTTTGGAACTGGTACCACATTGGCCAACCACTCGGGATATCGAGTGACCCGAATGACCTTCGCCTGCAACTGCTTAATCACCTCTTCTTTGATCTTTACACTCATTTCTGTTTTAAATTTCCTTAGCTTTTGCTTGACCGGAGGGTATGCCGGGTCAGTGGGCAATTTGTGAACCACTAAATTGGTGCTTAATCCCGGCATATCATCATATGACCATGCAAAAACATCTTTGAATTCCACGAGGGTTTTGATCAATTCTTCCCTGACATTCGGCTCAATATGGATGCTGATTTTGGTTTCTCGGACATTATCAGCGTCTCCTAGATTCACAGCCTCAGTGTCATTTAGGTTAGGTTTGGGTTTTTCTTCAAATTGGCACAGTTCTCGGTTTATCTCTTCGAAGGCTTTATCTTCGTCATATTTAGATTCATCGTCACAAACGACCTCTTGCATCATTGAGTCGGATTCAGATTGATTTATTAGACTAGGTCGAAGATCCGCTGTGCATGCCATGTCATTAGAACCAGTAAAAAGAGAACTGTTCAGAAAGAAAAAAGAACAAAACGAAATTAAAATGGGACCAAAGAAGAGAACTTTATTAAACTTGCGGGATAAAAGGGTTCACACTTTTACAAAATAAAAGTAAAACTTGGATTACACCCTGAATAATCCTGAACAAAACAAAACAAACAAAACATAAATCAACGACTACTACCAAGACTCCCCTCGGACAGGAAGAGGAGTAACTGTCCAATTGTTGGTCTTGGCCTCAGGCCCCACAAACTGTATCTCTGCTCTGCTGGAACTTTCTCCAGTTTCTACCATACTGACATCAGTGAATAGCCTCTCAAAACTCTGATTCAGGTCCCCATCCATACCAATCAATGGTCCTAGGATCTTCGGGACTGGCGACCCCTTGGCACTGGCTCTGACAAAAGACCTTGAGAGACGTGGCACTGGTTTAGGCAGAAACCAAACCTTCTTCTTCATTTTTCGCGCTTGCTTCCTATCTGCTGCGGTTGGTTTGAACCCCAATCCGAAAGTTTCCAGATTTTTAGGCAGGGAAACAGGTTGGACAATCCCCTGAAGCTCGACTCCCAGGCCCTTTCCCGGCACAAATCCATTACCTAGCATTTCCGAGACCATCATGACTGTTGCGGCAGCGACCCTAGGGTGTGGGATGATTTCTCCTTCAGAAATTTTGTTTGCCGACACTGTATCGAAAATCTGGTAGACCCAAGGACCTTTGTCATCAGCGGTCTCTATGAAAGGTACAATGGCTCCGCCCATGGTGCACGTCGTGTCCTCGCCGTGTAGCACGACCTCCTGCCTTTCCCACTCGAACTTTACCATCTAATGTAGGGTGGAGGGCACTGCTTTGGCTGCATGAATCCACGATCGTCCTAATAGAAGGTTATAAGATACTGTGGCATCTAACACCTGGAACTCCATGGTGAACAGGACTAGACCGATGGTCAATTTAAGTACAACATCCCCTATAGTGGCTGTTCCCTTTCCGTCAAATCCTCGGACACAGATGCTATTCTTGTGGATTCTTCCGTGGTCGATCTTTAACTGGTTCAGAGTGGATAATGGGCAGATATTGGCACTTGACCCGTTATCCACCAATACCCGAGTAACTACCGAGTTTTCACATTTGACAGTTAGGTAGAGAGCTTTATTATGCTCTGTACCTTCCATCGGCAGGTCATCATCTGAGAATGTTACCCTGTTCACCTCGAAAATCTTGTTAGCAATGGTTTCCAGGTGGTTTACAGAAATCTCATTGGGCACATGAGCTTCGTTCAATATCTTCATCAAGGCCCGACGATGCTCCTCAGAATGGATCAGTAATGACAGCAGCGAGATCTGGGCCGGTGTTTTCCTCAGCTGTTCGACCACAGAGTAGTCCTGCACTTTCATCTTTCTCAGGAACTCCTCAGCCTCTTCTTCGGACACAGGTTTCTTGGTTGCAGCCGGGTTGGTTCTTCTTAGCTCCACCGGAGCAAAACATCGACCTGATCGAGTCAGCCCTTGCGCTTCACAACTAACTTCTTCCACATGTTTTCCTTTGTACATCACCACTGCCTTCTCGTATTTCCAAGGCACAGCCTTGCTATCAATCATCGGCAGCTGGACTACAGGCTTTATAGTGACTAGTTCTCTATATACCCCCTTCAATACAACTGCAGGTGCGGGTAGAATCCCTGATATTACCAATTTGTTTGGCTCGGGTTTTCTTGTTATGGCGGACGGGCTCTTTCCCAATATCACTACTGGCTTGACGCCTTCTCCCTGCGACTGTACCCTCGTTCCCCCACTGGTTGAGACTTCTTTCGGGGCGGCCTGGATCATCATCACTGTCTGTGAGGGTTTTCTCAACTCTCCTCCCTCATACACCAACTCAATCATGTGAGTCTCGTGGTGCGCTGGCAGTGGGTTCTGGTTGATGTTAGGAGCCTCCGGTGTCTGGACCTCGATCTTATTAGTGTCAATAAGATCCTGTATGGCATGCCTCAATTTCCAACACTTTTCGGTATCATGCCCGAGCATCCCTGAGCAGTATTCACAACTTATTGATCGATCCACATACTGGGGCGGGGGATTTGGTTCTCGAGTCTGGACAGGACTAACCAAACCCAATTGCCTCAATTTGTGGAACAAAGCGGTGTAGGTTTCTCCTAACTCAGTGAAAGTTCTCTGTTTCCGCAGCCTGTCATTCCTAGCAGCTGGATTTCCCCGAAAGCCTGCCCCTGGAGGGTTTCTATATGCTCCTGTTGGAGGATAGGTGTTTTGTGGGGGTGCATATGTGTTCTGGGGAACCGGCGCACGCCATTGCGGGCGAACCGGAGGCTGAGTGTATGTCTGGGCCTGGTGTACGAAACAATGTGGTTCTCGAGGTGGATAGCAATGTTGTGGCGGGTTGTATGGGTAGTCTGGCCTGTGAGGTCTGGGTTGGTTGTAGTGTGGCTTGCTAGCCCTGGACCAACTGCCTGCCTCGATCGTGGCAATTTCTTCTTTCTTTCTTCTTCCCAACGCACCTCCGGTGCCGCTCTGAATAGCTTGGGTCGTGGCCTTGAGTGCCGAATAATTCAAGATTTTGTCAGACCTCAGACCTTCTTCTATCATGAGCCGTATCTTGACCACCTCGTTGAAGGATTTTCCAACCGTTGTCACCAAGTGACCAAAGTAGGTTGGATCCAATGTTTGTAAGAAATAATCCACCATCTCTCCCTCTCTCATGGGAGGATCGACTCTAGCTGCTTGTTCTCTCCAGCGGAACCCGAACTCGCGAAAACTTTCCCCGGGTTTCTTCCCAGTTCTCAATAATGTGAGACGGTCAGGGACTATCTCGAGATTGTACTGGAAATGACCTGCAAAAGCCTGCGCCAGATCATCCCACGTGTACCACCTGCTGGAATCCTGCCTGGTATACCATTCTAGTGCAGATCCGCTCAGACTTTGGCCGAAATAAGCTATCAGCAGCTCATCCTTGCCGCCTGCCCCTCTCATTTTGCTACAGAATCCCCGCAAATGTGCCATGGGATCACCGTGCCCTTCATATAAATCAAACTTAGGCATCTTGAACCCAGCCGGGAGTTGGACGTCTGGGAAAGGGCACAGATCTTTGTATGCTACGCTGACCTGGTTGCCCAAACCGTGCAGGTTCCTGAAGGACTGCTCCAGGCTTTTGAACTTTCTCAATACCTCATCCTGTTCAGGGGTTTTAACCGGCTTTTCAATCTCTGCCGGTACCTCCAAGTGTGGATTGTAAGCATGTGGTTCGGGGGCATGGAATGTAGGCTCAGGGGGATAGTATTGCGTATCGTGAGCCTGAAACAATGGCTCACTGGTCGTTCTTTGCAAGGGGGCTGATGTGGGTCCCACAAAAGTGGGAATATTGGGTGTTGGGAGAGGTTGATGGGGTGGTGGAGCTTGGGAATCGTGAGGGCTTCTTTCTTGATGATAACGGGGGTTTTGGAGGCTTGTTAAAGGGCCGGAGTGAGGGTATTCCGGCATGTGCCCCAGTGGCTCAGGGCTCTTTTGTGCTTTGGCTAGGGCTAGCTGCATTGCATTCATCTCTAGTCCCATCCTTTCAATCTTTTCCATCGCTTCTTTTAACAACTGGCTCATCGGCCTTTCTTCCTCATTACTATTCTCTGAAGTAGTCATGCTTGTTGCTACCGGTCCTTTGGATCTGGTTTGGTAGGAGTGTGTTGCCAGAGTTCTTTAACAACTAACTTGTCTGGTATAGACAACAACAAACTTTGTTAGCGTTAGAGTTTAACAGATTTGATCATAACACATAGAGGATGCAATGCACCTAGGCAGTTAACCGTTTCTACATGCTTTGCTTCAAACAACATGCGTCATCCCGGTTTGCTCATTCGTCCCTTTTTAAAGTACTTTGGGAAACCCTGCGTTTTATTTTATTCTTTCTTTATTAAAAGCGGTCGAATCTTATGGGGATTGCCTACGTATCACGTCCCCACGCGAATTAGACCAGGCGTAGTTCTGCCACAAAGTAAAGACACAAAAATTCTTCTGGAGTCACTTCATTTCATTATCAAAATTTGCTATTACACATTATTTCAAACAAAAGTAGCAACAGTACAGACCCCACAGTTTTTAACTTGATTTGACTAAAAGAAAAGAAAACAACATATAGGAAAACAAAGCCAAATAAACAGGACTTGAGCAAGGATTAATTTTCCAACTTAAGGGCCCGCGAGGCATCATTCGGCCTTTTCGCGGCTCTAGGTGTGAGGTCTCTCTGCAAGCCTTTCAATTCATTCATGATCCGGTGGACACAGCCCATGATGGAATCAAGGAGGGTTTTCCGAGGCATTTACTCGCATTCTAAGCATCTCATGTAGATGTAATGTCCGATCTCGTCGATCCTTCCTCGAATGTTGTCCCTTTCAGTGAATAATTGCTCTATTTGCTGGTTCTTTAATCCCAGTGCTTGAGCATTGTTGTCAAGTCGATCCTGGAACAACTCCATTTGTCTTTCCATGCAGGCCATTGCATCGTAACAATGTCTTCTGTCGGCCTGGGCATCTCGTGCTTGTTTGATGATCCGATCATGTAGGGTGGAGTTCGTTTTCCTTAATATCCCGACGCTCATTTCATAATCCCTTATGACCTGTTGCAGACGCTGCCTCCGGGCCATTGTGCATTTTGCCCATCTGTCCTTCATCCTGGCCACGCGAGTTTCTTATTGCTCTAATTCTTCTTGGCTTTGGATGACCTGATTTTTTAAACCTGCTATCAACCTTTCGTCGGAGCGACGTCTCTGTCGGTCAATGTTACTTTTGCTGGCTTGGCGAAGGCGGGCCTTCAGGTTTTGGTTTTCTTGGGTTAGCTTGTTTCTTTCAGCCTGCTCCGAGGCGACTTGCACATTGTTCTCAAATACAAGCCTTTCAACGTGTTGCTTTAGTTTCCCGATTTCAACCCGGTAACCTTCTTTGCTTTTTAACCATCCCCATTGCTCATGTGAATCATCCGTGAATTGTTGGATGTGAGCTCTTTTAGCAGGTCTCTGCCGAATCTGGAATCTTCTTTCGAACCAAGCATCGTACTTTGGGTCTACCTCACCTTTAGCTAGTTCTCGCACCATGGTCTTGGGTTCCAAGAATCTACATTCGTGCCACAGCTTTCTAATCTTTCCCTCGGGAAATATGACTCCCGGGCTTAGCTCAATGGCGTGCTTGCTCAGGTCTTCATCAGTAGGGATTACTTGAAACCTGCCCAGCTGGCGCAATACCCGATGAGGAGCATATGGCTGGATGCTGCGAAGTCCCATTAAGAGAACATGACATTCTTCAACTGCCATGTATATTACCTCTGTATCAACCAACCAGCCGAATGCCCATTCAATTTGGTCAGCTGTTGTTGACCTTAATCGTGTAAACCATGCTTCGACACCTTCAGGAAACCTGACGCCTATCATGCGCTTCTCGAAGCCGCTGATACAATTCCTTCCGGTCAATCTGTGATTCATGTATCCTACTCGGTGATGGAGGTGATCTTGCATCCATAGCTGAAGTAACAGATTGCAACCCTGGAAGAACTTGCCTCCTTCTCGGCATATCGTCAAGGCTCGGTAGATTTCGGACAAAATCAAAGGAACAACAGTACTGTCGGTTCTTTTGATTGCAACGTCGGCCATCCCTACAAGGCCTATCTCTATCTTTTTATCCTCCCGTGGACAGACCACGACTCCCAAGAATGCTGTGATGAAAGCCAAAGTACGTCTTGCTTCCCATTTGTTTCTGTTTCCGCCATGAGTTAGTCCAAGGTTTGGTTCCTCGAAACCTTGCGGAGTTCCGTATCGTTGATACAAGAATTGGAGAGCACAACGTCCTCTCGATAAATCGTCGTGTTGTACCTTCCGACTGATGCTTAGCAAATCCAGGAATGCGTGCGGAGATACCGGCCTTGGCGAAAGTAGGTATTGTCCTCTTAACCTTCCATTCAATCCCGCATATCCGGCGACTTCCTCTAGTGTCGGTGAAAGTTCAAAGTCAACAAAACGGAATACATTGCGGGTTGGGTCCCAAAATGGTATTAGAGCTTCAAGAATATCTGTCTTTGGCTTAATACTCAGCAAATTGACAAAACCTCCCAATACTCTTCCCACTATCTCTTTGCTGTCGGCTTCCAAATCATTCCACCACATGTGGAGTTGTAGAGGGACCTCGCTGAGGGCCGAGAACGGTTCATTTTGCTCTGTGCTCATCCTGCACATTTATTAAGGTGATTTTTTAGGCGAAAACAAAAACCTTTATTTTGACTCCAAACAAAAAAAATCTTTGAAAAAAAAAACTATATATGTATTTATATACATGTGTGTATATATATATATACATATATACTTTATGGTATATCATTATTGGTAAAATGAAAAAGGGAGTTGGACCCGATGAGGGTTGCCTACGTATCCCACATCCGGTGAGAATCAAACCGACGTAGTTCGGGTAATAAACTAAATAGTTTATAACTTGAAAATAAAGCAAATTAAAAGAAAAACTCATTCCTCATTATAAATTTATAACTTAAAAATAAACTAAATTTTTATTTTCTTCAGTATAACAAACTGTTAAAATATACCCAATTTCTCCTCTATTTGAACTTTGTCATTTTTTTTTATTATTTTTTTTTATTTTTTTTTTATTTTTGTAAAATTTTCCCAACATTCACAACCGGTCATCATGCATGTTCGAAGCAAATAAATGCACAAGCAGTGAGCAGGATGCATCAGGATGGCCTTTTTTGTTTCAGGTTGCTATTCCTAGACGGACCCAACCCCTGTGTTGAGTCCCCTAAGTCAAAAATGCACATGATGCAAATAAGCGTTCCTACTAGGGATCCGGCATGAATTTGAGTTATTCTAGGTTCAGAACCTGGGTGTTTGTTCTAGACCTGGCTTACCCGAGCGGACAGCTCGAGCCGAGGGGGGGCAGCGTACCAGGAATACAGAAGCTTCACCGGCTTAGCAACTTGTCCGAACCTCGTTCTAAATTGGGATTTGACACTATACAGAAAAGAAGCCGTACGAAGTACGCCCTTCTTCATGATTTAGAAGACTCAGAGAGGATATGGGTTTCGGCACAATTTATATACAGTTCACAAAATATCAAAGCGGTAAAGTAGTTAGTTAGCACATTGAGCACATATCATGTAACAAAATCATATAAAGTTGAATATAACAATTTATTTAAGCTCGAATTTCTAACCCTGAACCAGTGGTTCTGGGTCACAGACGTCCCCAGCAGAGTCGACAGAGCTGTCACACCTCCTTTTTTCGCTCCCGCGAGGGGCGTAGGAGTTTTTTCCAATTAAAGGACAATCGAAACGGGATTTGTTTATTTATTTTAGAGTCGCCACTTGGGAGATTTAGGGTGTCCCAAGTCACCAATTTTAATCCCGAATCGAGGAAAAGAATGACTCCATATTACAGTCTGCGTACCAGAAATCCGGATAAGGAATTCTGTTAACCTGGGAGAAGGTGTTAGGCATTCCCGAGTTTCGTGGTTCTAGCACGGTCGCTCAACTGTTATATTCGGCTTGATTATCTGATTTTATACAAATATGAACTTATGTGCAAATTTTATCTTTTAACCGCTTTATTATTATTGTTTTTAAAAGAAATGTGAACATCGCTTAAAACACGTCTTTGGACTGCGTCACATGAAATGCACCCACAATCCGGAACACGTTTTATTTGATGTTTTGGGATTTGGATTCGGGTCGCATGAAATGCACACCCAGGCTTAAGAAAGTAAAATATTAAACACGCGCCTAAAGAGACTATCGCGTTATTATTTTGGGGAAGACCGTGAAATTCGCTAAACGGTCCTTCCGAATTCTAATTAAACCATACATTTTGTGAGGGCCCCGCAATCTATACGTTTTATTTGGCGAGGCTCGTCTCATTTTTATTTTTAAAGGATAAACCTACAATGACTATATTTTCTATTAAGTTCGTCTCTAAAATAAAAGAAAATCTCTAGTTAATTACATGCTTGCAGGTTATTTATAGCAGGCTTCAAAATGCTTTTACAGAACAAGAAAACGTGGCTATGCGCACGGACAGCTAATCGAACATTATGGGCCCAAATCCAGCTCATGCGGGATGGGCCAGACCTGGGCTACTGTTTATCCGATGCGGGCCTGCCCGGTCTGTTTCGACCTGGGCTCGCCCCCGTGAGGTCGAGGAACGCAGACTTGTGCTATTTGTTATAAGGGTGTGGTTCGACAATTATAATGAGGCAGTTTATCAAAAGGAAACGAAATTAACTAACATGGATAGTTTTATGTTTTGACATACATTTAAGGACATGCCAATCACAAAAAAACACAACTCATTTCCAGGTTATAGCCTATTATACTGCCAATCCTCTTATCTGTCAAATTACACACCATATGATATTAAATTATCCTACATTTACATTCACTATATGAAATGACCAACTCTAGTACCCAAAAAAATGTAAATCAATACACTCTACATGACTCTCGATATAACAACTACATGTGGACCTAAACGTCTTCAAATCTTCTCTTTTGTATTCATGCTCAACTTTCAAGTTACATGGACAGTATTAGTCGTGTACCTGGTATAGAGGAACAAAAGCAGGAGAAGAAGAAAGGAGTCAGCAACAGGAAACCAAACAGCAACAACACAGCAACAACAACCAGTAGCAATAACCAGCCACAATTATGAGGCCCTCAAGTGATAGAGCACCAAGCAGAAAATCCCAGAAAACAGATTAGAAAAACAACAGCAGGAAGCCCAGAATATTGAATGTAACAGCGCCAACAGTTTAACAATTACACACAGTTCAGCAAATAACAGCAATTGGCCAAGACAGCTTGGCCAGCTTAAATTCTTATGCTGTTTTCAGACAGTCTTGTTACAATGTTCTGAGATTTCTTTTTGTTTCTTTCTTTCAGCTTTTTTTTTAATAAAACCTCCTCTCCATGCTCCCAAAATTCTCTCTTTAAACGGAAGGTCTGCCTTTTTATAGCCTTCCCTCAGCACTTTACAGTTTGTTGGACAACTTAGAATTCCCCCTCCCTGCTGTTTTTCCACTCAGTTATTTTAAATAACCAGACCTCCCATGAGATCCCTGACAGCCCCTCTCTATTTTTGTTGTTAAAGTGTCATAATCTCTTATTTATTTAGCCAAAGCATGGGCAGCAGGAATATAATCTGACAGCACATGCTGTCTAATTATTTTAATTCCTTAACAGCTAACCATACACATGCTGCCCACAATCTAAACCAAGAGAACATGTTATTCATTTAAAAATCACAGCCTGAACTGCAACTATAACACACCCTCAAATGTTTTTTTTATTCAATTTGAACAAATCTCAGGCAACACACTCAGTTCCTAATTGAATTCAACAAAATCTCAGCAGGCAAACCAATGACAAAGATTAGATTATCGCCATTCCAAACTGAACTAATTGACGATGTATATCGACTCGACTATACTAATTGTAATACATACAGTCGAAACCAATGATCATAAATCCAAAAGTATCAGCATGTGATTCAAACTGTACCGACATAAACCAAGTTGTACTGGGGACTAATTAATCAATCAAATTTAAATTCAACTGACTGCACAGCTTACAAACACACACCAAAATAAAGACGGGCTTGACCAAACACAGAAACCTTGGGCAAAATGGACGGGGCAGTCAGAATTCACAGCAAATCAACTACAGACAATTAACCATACAAACAGACCTTTAACTATAACAAAACACATGAAACGATAAAGTAAAAATACCTGGGAGTCTTGGAAAAGGAATCAGCAAATCCTAACTCGGATTTGAATCGATCTTTATTGGGGTTGAACGGGCTTTAATCGAAGTGTTCTCCACTGAGAACACTTCGATTAAGGTCCATTAGACCCTAATCGTCTGGTTCAAATGGACACCGACCGGACATCAGGATTTCTAGGGTTTCTAAAGGCGGATTTGAGATTTATGCTTCCCTGGTTAGATTCGGACCAAACCAAGCCTGGTTTGGTCACGAGGGAGGTCTGGGGAGTGTCTGGTACGAGTATGGTGTGGTTTGGTGTAGGTCATAGTTCGACTCGAATCTTCAAATGAAGATTCGAGAAGCTAAGGACTGATTCGAAGCAAAAGGATAGCAGATCCATGTTCAGGACAGTGAGGTGGTCCTAGGGTGTTCAGGAGGTGGTCACCGGCGTCCATGCCGCCGGCTTTAATAGCGAGGGAGATGGGGCGGCTAGGGTTCCTAATGGGAGGTCTGGGTTCGAGCTTGGGGACGACGGGAGGGGGGTGCTCGTATAGGGGGCTGGGTAAAGGGTTAGGTTTATATACGTAAAGAGTAATTAGATCCTGGCCGTTGGATGCATCGAGATTGATGGCCAGGATCTTTTACTTAAAACGGAACGACACTGTTTGGCCTCGGTTGGGGGGTCGGTTCGGACTGGTTCCTGGGTCGGGTTTGGAAATGGGTTACTGAAAGGGAATCCTGGGCCGTTGGATTGGCCTGGACGGATGGCTCAGATTAGATGGCCCATACGGCGTCGTTTTGGGGTCTCGCCTGGGCAGGCTTGTTTGGACCGGATGGTGGACGTGGTTTGGGCCTACTGTTTTAACTTTTGGCCCAATCCGAGTATCCTCATTTTCTTTTGCTTTTTCTATTTTAATTTAAACACAAAATTCCTAAATAAGACAAAGTAAAATTATATACCCACAGATTAACATTTAATAAAAATCAACCAATGATAAGAAACATTTATGCATATATTTTTGATTTTCTTTTCTTTTGGAGTAATTCCCGTGAAACAAAAATCACGTGCTTACAAGTTTCCATAATTAGCTCTAATCGGTGAAATAATACCATAAAAATGAGTTTTAGGTTGAGCAATCCTACCTCCAGACGTTATCCCTTGAATCCCTCTTCAAAATCTCCTAAAAAGCTCCAAAACTGACTTGAAATGGTGAAGAACAACTCAAAAATCGCGAAGGAATCCTTTTATACCTTCTGGCCCAGGCATTTCGCACCTGCGGTCCAGCTACCGCTTCTGCGGTTCAAGACGCTGCATCCGCGGTGCTCACTTAAATGACCATTTCCGCATCTGCGGTTAAAAACCTCGCACCTGCGCTACCGCAGGTGCACCCACTCTACCGCATCTGCGGCTGCCTCTACGCTTCTGCGAGCCCGCACTTGCGGTCCCCTAGCTGTAGGAGCGGTTATGACAACAGACTACAACTCCAGCTGCCATTTCTAATTTCCCTTCTTTCCGTCAACCACCCAAAATCACCCCAAGGCCCCCGGGACCTCAACCAAGAGCACAAACAAGTCACATACCACCATCCAAACTTATACCAATCTTCAAAACACCTCAAACAACATCGAATCAACCAAAACACATCGGATTCAAGCCTAAGCTTCCAAAATCTTCCGAATTATGCTTTTGATCAAAAAGTCTACCAAACCACGTCCGAATGACATGAAATTTTGCACAGACATCCCAAATGACCCAACGAACCTGCTGCGACTCCCGAAATTTTATTCCGAGCCCTATATCAAAATCTCACCTATCTACCGGAAAACGCTAAAATTCAAATTTCGCCAATTCAAGCCTAAATCTACTTCGGATCTCCAAAACACATTCCGATCACGCTCCTAAGTCTCAAATCACCTCCCGAAGCTATCCGAACCATTGGAACTCACATCCGAGCCTTCTAACACATAAATCAACATCCGGTTGACTTTTCCAACTTAAGCTTCCTCAAAAGAGACTAAGTGTCTCAAACCTTACCAAAACCTCTCCGAACCCGAGCCGACCAACCCGATCACACATAGAACTGACAAACAAAGCAATAAGAAGCAGAAATGGGGGAAACAGAGCGGTAACTCATGAGATGACTGGCTGGGTCGTCACATAGTCGTTATACTGGTCTGGGTCGGTTAACAGGTTCTATAGTAAAATCCGTTGACTGGGTTTGACCGGGCCGGTTTACCGGTTGCCCCAAGGTAAACAGACCAACCCTCCTTATCCTATTAACCCAGCCCATCCGTCCCTTTTGTACCGGTCCGGGCCGGTTTCAGTTTCAACCAATCTGGGTCGGTCCGGTACCGGGCTGACCCGACCCGTCAAACACCCTTAGTTTACGCCCAAAAATTAGAATAGTAATGGGCCTACGCGTACCATGTTCCAATCCAGACCAAATTCTCGTTACAATCTATTGTTATCTTCACTTCATCTTTTTCATCAACCCTTATAGAGGCTCATATGTTTGATATGTCTCATTTGTTCCATATTCACCCTTTCAAAAATTTCATTTAAAGAAAATAAGAGAGGAACTTCTCTGAAAAGCTAGGCAATCAGTGGAAATATTTTTCTTGACAAAGAAATAATTTATGCCAAGATTTGATCTCTATCCTACATACAACATACGCTCGTACTTAATTTTGCGCAAGAGAACGGGTGTATTTGGTATGAAGAAATGTTTTCCAATTTTTTTATGTTTGGTTCGCTTAAATGTTTTGTTTTTTCCTTATTAATTGGAGGAAAATATTTTCCTCATCAAGAGAAAGGAAAATATTTTCCAAAACTTCTTCTCAACCCTCATCAACCCACCTCACCTCCTCTCTCCAGAAAAAGTTTTTTTTTTCTTCAAATTTCAGTTTTCCGTTACCATCCACCCTACTATCCCTCCACCCCATCCCACCCTCACCCACCCACCCTACTACCCCACCCCCGCAAAAAATTATTTCTTTTACCTTATTTTTTTTTTGCAATTTCAAATTTCTGTTTTTTCGTTTTTCTGCACCACCCACCTCCCATCCCACCCGCACAAACCCACCTCGCACAAAATACTTTTTTTTTGTAATTTCAAATTTCTATTTTTTTCGTTTTTCTGTCCCTCCCCCCGAAAAAAAAAAATATTTTTTAAATATATTTTTCAGTTTTTTTATTTATCGGTTTAAAGGTTCAAAATTTTACAAGTTCCAAAGTTATGAGTTCGGAGGTTTATGTATTTGGAAGTTTACGGGTTTAGAAATTATAAAGTTTATGGGTTCGAAATTCCGCGGTTTCGAAAGTTTAGCGGTTCGAATGTTTATGAAATTTGTGGGTTCGGAAGGTTGTTGGTTTGAAAGTTTATGGCATCATGTTTATTATATCTTAATTATTTATGAATACTCTTGAAAAATTATTTTCCTTAATTCATGTACTAAACACCGAAAAATGAATAAAATTACTACTTGTTTTCCAAGAAAACATTTTCTTGGAAAATACTTTCTCAATAAAATATTTTTCTTTATACCAAACACACCCAATGTGTCAAATATTAGGAGTAGGTCAGAAAAATCAACCGCGACTTATAGCTTTATGGTAGCTCCTACTATGTGGTTCGATTTTCACTATCTACTTTGTTCATTTATCGATAATAAATTTAATAAAATAAAAATAAAATTATCATGGTGTAACTTAGGTGTGTCAAATATGTGGGTTGGACTGAATTTGGGTGGGTTAAATAGGTTGAGTCAATAAAATTAACAGTTGCCCTTTTAGATTCTTTTATGTGGTACAAAAGAGGTTTCTTATTTTACTTTCTCAAATATAGAGCATCGATTTTCTCTTGTTGCCAAACACACCCTTAAACTTGTAAATTGCATATAATTTTACATATGAAGATGTGGCCTACCGGTCAATGAAATTGGTGAAAAACATGAAAGACTAGATGATTTCTTCCCATTTGTCTAAGCTTTGGTGGATAAAATTACCGAGCATCTGGGAGTACCTACGTGGGGCGTGGGGGATCACTAGCACCCTGTAGGTTTGTGAAAACCAATATATATATATATATATATATATATATATATATTGAGGACCCCTAAAATAATTTAATCGTGCCCTCTGAAAAAAAACAAATGCCCCAATGCTGCGCTGGTTTAGTAGGCTGCTCAAGACCCACTTCTTTACTTGCTGACCCTGGGTTCGAGACTCAAAGCACTAGCAATGCATCACCAAATTCTGGATCCGCCTCTGTCTGGGAGGTAATATGTACTCAAAGAAATAGATCTTACCCTACTCCAGAGGAGTAGAGAGGCAAAAAATTTTATTTCATAATTAGTTAAAATCTGCAACATTGAAAGTAAAGGATGAACCATATACATGCGAAACCTGCAGCGTTGTAAATGCATTGTTTAAGTTGCTTGTGCGCTTGTATCTTTGATATGTTTGTTACCCTTGAGAATGAATTGTTGATTTATTATTTGTTTGCAGACACATCCATCACAGCACTGTGCACACTCAATTCCTTTTACAAGTTGTATTGGTAAAAATTAGACTTGTCATGTGGGTCTATTAAATGGTAATACGTGTCAGCAAAGTTTGAAGAAAAGTGAAGAATGACATGTAAAGATGATATGTGAAACATCCCCGGACCGACCATACTCGTACCGTGCCTGTTAGCCTTGAAACTGATCATCATGAAATAGCCTAGATCAGATGCGGGAGAATATCTCATAATTACAAATGAGGAAGAAATCATTTAATCCCGGATTATATGGGATTTACTATCATTACACCATTAGTTACAAATCAATTATTAACAAATGCAATAAATGATTGTAACGGTGAGAACAAGGCAATCAATTATAAGATTGACTCAACAGGCACGGGATTAACTCATCAGTTATGAAATTAACTCATCAATTACGGAATTAACTCATCAGTTATGGAATTAACTCATCAATTACGGAATTAACTCATCAGTTACGGAATTTCAGCATTTACACGGCTGTTACAAATCTTCCAAAAGTAACAGATGGATCGAGTAAATGCTAATAATGGACCCATAATTCAAGGAGAATAGTTACTTAGATTTAGCCCTATAAATAGATATACTTTTACCATCATCAGGGGAATCTAATTTTATTCTCTACAATTCTATACATTTGTAATATTCATAGTGTCTTGCTCCCAAGTTAGCCATAGTTCGGCCTTTCAAGCTCTGTTCGGCTCATTATCCTACCAATGATCATTCAATAAGAATTCTTTCTTCTCTGCTTTATTTTTATTATATTATCTGTCATTGAATTTATTTTTCACTTCTCTATCACGTTGTATTAACGAAATTTATATCTTTTGGATTGAATCGGTTGCGTGTGGCCCGTCATATAAAATTATTGCTTTGACCTTGAAAACTATTTTTTGGGTTAAATACAAGTACGGGTGAAATGATAGAATGTTACTGAATGCATATCTAACTATAGGGGTTTCTCATTGAGGTGTATGCATTAAACATATTTACTTGTGTCAAATGGGTTTGCTATAGATTGAAAAATAAATTTTGTTGCACGAGAAGGATGTATGTGATATTATCTAACCAATGGTGTTCATCTCATGGGATGAAAACTAATTTCGAACTGTTCTTCACTAAAACTACTTCCTTTGGACTCTTGGCACTATTTCTGTTTGGCGCTTTTTGTAGAAAGATTTGCCAGAAACAATTGTAATTGTGGTGGCCCCCGAAGACCCATTCAGGTATGCCATTATTTCTGTGGTATTGCTCAAGTAGCTGTGCAATTTAAAAGAGAGTTCATATGGCTATTAAATTTATTTTAATATGATTCCTGGTATATACGTACACATACATTACATACAATACATATATTATGTGTGTGAGTCTGTGCGCAGATGTGTGTAGATAAAGGGCGACTGCTTATATTTAGATTTGTATTTTGATATTTATATTCAAATGCTCTATGGTATCCCTAAATAGAGTTTTTTGCTAAGTGATACTGTTTATTCTTAATTCTATAAGTAACTTTCTTTTGAAATTTTTTCTGGAAATGCAAGTCTTGCCTGGACTAAGCAAAATTTTAAAAAAATCACTTAATAGATCCAATTTGAAATCAGAGACTACTAAATACTGATTGCAGTTTCATTTCATGTGACAGAGCTCATGATATATTTTGTTTGCCTGATCCTGATAGTCTGTTATTAGGAACTGTGAACTAACTGCTTTTCATGCTTTCATGATCATGAGTATTCTAAGAATGAAAGTCCAATAGATGAAGGTTGTTCTCATGTCATTATGGATGAAAAGATATTTGTTAATGTTGTAGACCTTCGCAAGCAAATATAAATGTTACTGGGATGGTTGTATAGAGTGTATAAAGTGGTCATTACCTTCTTGTAAGTTCATTCACGATGATCCAAGAATACAACTTATTTGAGGTGAGCGATTGTATTTTTTTTATTTTTTTAGTTTTTTTATCTTAGGCCCGGAATTTATATAGTACGTTAGGAGCGATGGTTTTTGGTTTTGCCATCCACATTATTTCTTCAAAACTATATTTCCTTGATTATTCAATAGCATTAGTTGTAACATGAGAAACAGGAAGACTTTTATCCATCTTTTATCTTTGGAAGGTTTAAACTCCCATTTGAGACTTGAATGTGAACTTTTAGGGTTAGGTGATATCATATTCACGTGCGTCTTTTTTTATATTTTGGGAAATCTATCGGTGGACAAATTTTTCTAAACGTGATTTTTAGAGTTTGAGATTTGTTAATCTTGTTAAACTCACTTTGTTTTACGATAAAAAATTATGCGCATCGGGTGAATATGAATTTCAAACATTTAACCATGATAAATTATATGTATTCTCACCTCACTAAATCACTTAACTATGATAAATTAATATGATTTGGTTAAACCACCGGCGCGCGTAGGTATTTGCCTTCATACCTCACTTGTAATTAAATATTTCACATAATTTGATAGGGTTGAACATCTATGTGGTATAAAATAACTACATGTAATCATTTATAGAGTCGGATTGATAATATGAAAAGACAACTTACATTCTACAAGAATTTAAAATACAATGATGCTGTTAATTTTCTATACTATATTAAAAGCATGAAGGCCCTTAGCAAATTATCGTTCCTCTTTTTTACCCTTTTAAAATATAGTTCACATTGGACAAAATAATCATTAGATTATTTTTCTGATATTTAGGAGTAATCATTTAATTATTTTCCTAATATGTAGGAGTATTTATTTAATTATGTCTATAATATTTAAGAGTACTAATTTAATTATTTTTCTAATATTTAGAAGTTTAATTTTTTAATTCTAGAATTCCTGCACTTTTCAATCCAAAGTAGGAAAGTTTCGTCCACTTTTTAAGGGTTTGTTTTCTTCATAAAGTTGGCATTTAACTCCATTCTAACTTAGGAGTATTATATTAAAGAGAAAAAACATAAAAAGAAAAATTGAAAGGAAACATGTGAAAGATCTCGTGTATGTCAACGACGGAATTTTGTTCTTATTTTCAACTTTTGTTTCATTCACTTATTTATTTTAGTGTTTGTACAATTCGTATAGCATTAGAAAACATCCAATTAAGAATTTAAATAATTTTGTAATTTATTAACTTCAAAATATTAAATATTAATAATAATAAAACTAGGATTGAAATAACTCTTAAAATAGTATCTATATATATATATGATACAAGAGTAAATGTTATTTTTTTTAATACTAAAAGTAATAACAGTAATAATGAATTAATAAATACATTTAGAATATATGAATAATGTATTTGACATTATATATTATATTCTAGAAGCATAATGTATGATTAGGTGAATAACAGATAAAACAAACGAATTACAAAAATTATAATTATGTGATTCCACAAAGTCGTTTGTTGAACAAGTTTTATTCCAAAAAGATTTAATAATGTACTATAAATTAAAATATTATTTAATTTTTTAATGTTTAAGACTATAATTAGATTACCTAAACTTTTTATTAGAATTTTCTATTTGAATTATGTAGGACTCCTACCTATCTATCTATCTATATTAAAAGCACGAAGACTTTCATCTAATTTTATTTTATAATTTAGGGCATATTAATATTATATTTATGTAATTTTAAGAATTTTATATGTAACGACATGGCTGGTCGTTTTGCTTTTTAGAACCCCGTTCCCTTAGATAAGACTTTCCGTACGTGCTTTTACTGATTTATGACGTGCGGGAATGGTTGGTTCGGGATTTGGAAGAGTTTGGGTTGAAATCGGAACACTTGGTTCCTCAAGGTTGGCTTAAAAGGCCAAGTTTGACTTCGGTCAATGTTTTGAGTAAACGATCTCGGAATCCAGATTTGAATATTCCAACAGGTTCGTATGATGATTTTGGACTTGGGCGTATGTCCGGATCGAGTTTTGGATGACCCAGGAGCATTTTGGTGCCTAATAGTGAAAGTTGATTCCTTAAGAATTTTGAAGTTCTTAAATATTTGGTTTGGAGCGGGATTTTATGTTATCGATGTCCGAACGGAGTTTCAAGACCGGAAATAGTTCTGTATTGCCATTTAAGACTTGCACGCAAATTTTGGTGTCAATCCGAGTAGTATAAGTGTTTCGTCGCATTGGAAGTAAATTAAAGAACTTGAAGTTCATAAGTTTGATTCAATTGGTTTTAGGGGGCTGATTCTTAGATTTAGCATTGATTCAGGCGTTCCGAGGGTTTGAGCGAGTCTGTTTTATGATTTCAAACTTGTCAGTATGTTTGGGAAGGTCCGGGGGCCCCGAGAGTCAATCAGACGAGGCTCGAGTGAAGTTGGAAAATTTGGAAAGGAGTTGAAGCTCCAGTCTTTTGTCATAACCGCACCTGCGGTTGGTTAGCTGCAGGTGCGAGACCGTAGAAGCGGTCGTTCTCTCGCAAAATCGGCCAAGGCAGGCCAAGCCCAAAACCGCAGAAGCGGCTAATCTTTCGCAGAAGTGGAGCCGCAGAAGTGGAGCTGCAAAAGCGGTTTTCTCCCCGCAGAAGTGGCCCAGCTGAATTTTCGCAGATGCGGTGGGCGGAGGTGCGACCCAGGACCGCAGATGCGAAAATCACTAAAGTAGTGACCTTCATTTATTGCGGGTGTTAGCCATTTTTGGCTCATTTCCACTCATAAGTTGGGCGATTTTGGGGCTCTTGAGAGAAGATTTTCACCTAGCATCTTGAGATAAGTTATTCCTACTTATTTTGAGTTTAATACTTGGGTTTTGGGTAGATTAACACATACAGATTAGTGAAAAATTACGGGATTAGAGTAAAACTAGGGTTTTGATAAAAAACAAGATTTAACCACGAAATTTGTTATGAAATAAAGTAGAAATCATATATTCTTGATCTCTAGGTTATAGAGAACAACTTTCTTCGAAAATTTCCGGAATCCGAGCACGTGGGCCCGGGGATGGAGTTTAGGAAACTTGTGTTTACAGTTGGAAAATTACTTTAATAGTTTGAATGCGAACTTGTGAGCATGTATTGACTAGTTCCTACTTCGTTTAATTAGTTTTGGATCGTTCGGCTCCAAATTGAGTGTTTGAGCACGTTCTTGATATTGAAAGTACGCTTTGGACCAAGGTGAGTCTCCTTTCTAACCTTATAATAGGGAATTGTCCCCATAGGTAAAATAATTGAATAATTTGCCACTAAATGCGGGGGTTACGTACGCACTAGGTGACGAGTCCGTGCATAGCCACTATTATGCTTAAGTCCGGGTAGTCTAGAACCCAAAAGTATGCTTTATGTGTTATTCTTGTCACTTTATGGTCAATTTAGATTGCTTAAATTATGTTGAGTGTGATAAATGAATTTATAAAGAGGAACATCATTTTCTTGACCTTTTAAAGAGAAGTTGACATTTCTTTGAGTAATTTTTTCCCTGAAATATTCCTATCTGACTGTTTGTTGTGTTTAATTATATTTGACCGCGTCACATGAATGATTCGCGAGCGGGGTAATAGATGCATCTATGATTCGCGTTGTTCGACCCTCCGGTAGTGCACACTTTATTTTCATGTTAGATGGGGGCCGTGCGACCTCGGCACTATTTGAGCATGCTTCTTGCTCGGTATTTTTGTGATTTGAACTGTGTTAAATTTCCCGAAATGTAAATGGCTATATGTGATCTTATCTAGGAAAGAACCCATCACTTCTTGCTATAAATTATTGTTTATTTGTGACATTCATGCTTAGAATAACACTTTCTTATATCATTTGACCCTAGTAAGTGTCAAGTCGATCTCTCGTCACTACTTCTTCGAGATTAGGCGGGATACTTGCTGGGTACATATTGTTTATGTACTCATACTACTCTTCTGTACTTAATTGTACATGATCTTAGGAAGGTACATCTGGCTACCAGTCTGGTACGCATTCTTTATCGTAGACCGAGATTCCACGATGAGCTGCTCCCTTCCTATGCCGTTCAGCAGCATGATGGAGTTTCTCTTTGCTTTTGGCTGTTTATTCTATTTCAGACAGTAGGATAGATTTATTCTTTTGTATATTCTACTAGATGAGGATATACTTATAACACCAGGTCTTGGCATACACATTGGTAGACTATTCTTTTGGATTGTATAATTATTGTTGTACGTTGCTAATTATCACTTGTTTTAAATTCAAATTAAGAAATTGTTATAACTATTTTAGTAAAGTAAAACTAGAACTCACTAATATTTCCGCGTTGGCTTGCCTGACAACGCTGTTGGGCGCCATCACGACCTGTAGTGAAATTGGGTCGTGACAACATGGTATCAGAGCACTAGGTTCACGTAGGTCTCACAAGTCATGGGCAAACCTAATAGAGTCTTGCAGATCAGTACAGAGACGTCTGTATTTATCTTCGAGAGGCTATAGGGTGTTAGGAAACTACTCTTTATTCATTTCCTATCGTGCAGTGGTTAGTATACTAAATTTCCCTCTTCTATTCTCTCACAGATGGTGAGGACGCGCATGGCAGATGTTCCAGACCAGGGAGGAGCCGCTCCCCCCGTTGCTAGAGGCCGAAGCAGAGGCCGGTGGAGGGAACCGGCCTGAGGTAGGGGACGAGGGCATCCCAGAGCTGTCCCAGATCCTACGAGAGATCCTACCATTGAGGAGCAGGGAGAGGTGCCCGTAGCTGAGCCTACCCTGGTGGACTTTATGACAACACCGGGTTTCCAGGAGGTCACGGGCCGTATGCTACTATTCATGGACATCAAGACTTAGGTTGGTTTATTTCCAGCGGATCCAGCTATATCACAGGCGGGAGGGGGGAGCACAGACCCATACTGCTCAGGCTCCTGGGCATGCAGCTGTAATGTATCAGACTCCGGGTGCACTACCCGCGGATGGGGCTCAGCCAGTTGGTGCAGTGGTACCCGAGCCTTGACCAGCTACGGATGGGGATCCGCAGAAGTTATTGGATAGATGGACCAGGTTACACCCTCCTATCTTCGGGGGTGAGCGTCATGAGGATGCCCATGATTTCATTGATAGGTGCAGAGACAGACTGTACAACATGAGGATATTGGAGTCGCATGGGGTTGACTTTACTACTTTCCAGCTGGAGGGCAGGGTCCGTAGATGGTGGTAGTTGTATGTTCTTGGCAGGCCAGCAGGTTCTCCTCCCATCATTTAGGGTCAGTTCACACAGTTATTCCTGGACAGGTATATCCCACCCTCCAAGAAGGAAGAGCTACAGTATCAGCTTGAGCAAGGTCAGATGTCTGTGACCGACTATAAGGCGAGGTTTTCTGAGTTATCCCGCCATGCACTGATGATACTTCCTACTAACGCAGAGAGGGTGTGGAGGTTCATTGCAGGGTTGCATTCTGGAATTAGGGCCAACATAGCCCGAGAGATGGAGATGGGGACTCCTTATCAGCTAGTAGTGGAGATTGCTCGGAGGATTGAGGGCTACCGTCTGAGAGGTAGAGAGCAGGCGCAGGAGGACAAGAGGGCCCAATTCTTTGGAGAGTTCAGAGGTGTCCCGGCTACGGACAGAGGTCAGTTTGGGAGGGGTCAGCCTAGCAAGCCCCCATATTCAGCACCACCAACTCCTCGAGGTGCTCCAGCACGCCCCTATTTCAGCGCCATCACAGAGAGTTCCTACCGTCTGCCAGCTATTCAGGATTCCTCCAATGGGCATTCAGGTCCCTAGGGTTCTTTTGGTTCTATTTCAGTGCTATGCCAGAGAGTTCATACCATCCACCAGCTATTCAGAGTTCCTCCGGTGGGTATTCAGGCTATCAGGGCCAGGCTTTCGGATAGCAAGAAATGGTGCCGAGAGGTTGTTATGAGTGTAGAGATCAGGGTCACACAAAGAGGACCTGCCCCAGACTTCGGGGAAAGGCAGTACAGTAGGGTCAGCAGCCCATGATTTCAACACCGCTTGCCCAGCTTCCCAGAGGTAGGAGACAGACGGGTAGAGGTCATCCTAGAGGTGGAGGTCAAGTAGGCAGAGGTCAGCCAGCTACTGCTCAGTCAGGTAGAGGCCCTCCAGCCGGCCCTCCAGCCAGATTCTATGCCCTTCCGGCCAGACCATATGCATTGGCCTCAGATGTCGTTATCACAGGTATCATTTCCATATGAGGTAGAGATGCTTTAGTGTTATTTGATCCAGGGTCCACTTATTCATATGTGTCATCTTTATTTGCTCATTTCCTGGTTATTCTTCATGAGCCTTTGGGCACTCCTGTTCATGTGTCCACCCTTGTGGGCGATTCTGTGGTTGTGGATCGGGTCTACCGGTCCTGTATGGCCACATTTTACGGTTTTGAGACTAGAGAAGATCTCATGTTGCTTGACATGACCGACTTTGAGGTCATCCTAGGCATGGATTGGTTATCTCCATATCACGTCGTCCTTGATTGCCATGCTAAGTTTGTTACATTAACAATGCCAGGGTTTCTAAGGTTAGAGTGGAAGGGTTCCACAGTTGATCCATCTAGTCGGGTTATTTCTTTTCTGAAGGCTCAACATATGGTCGAGAAGTGGTGTTTAGCTTATCTATATTATGTTCGGGACACCATCGCAGAGTCTCCAATGATTGATTCAGTTCCAGTAGTCTGAGAGTTTGCCGATGTGTTTCCTTCTGACCTTCCTGGCATGCCACCGGATCACGATATTGATTTTTGTATTGATTTAGCCCCAGGTACCCAGCCTATATCTATTCCACCATACCGTATGTCTCCGAAGGAGTTGAAAGAGTTGAAGGAGCAACTTGAGGAGTTGTTAGCAATGGGGTTTGTTAGACCAAGTGTGTCACCTTGGGGTGCACCAGTGTTGTTTGTAAAGAAGAAGGATGGGACCATGTAGATGTGCATTGATTACCGCTAATTGAACAAGGCTACTATCAAGAACAAGTACCTGTTGCCGCACATTGATGATTTGTTTGACCAGTTGCAGGGTGCTAGGGTGTTCTCTAAGATCAACTTGAGATCAGAGTACCATCAGTTGAGGATTCAGGACTCAGATGTTTAAAAGATTGCTTTCCGTACCAGATATAGTCATTATGAGTTTCTGGTGATATCATTTGGCTTGACTAATGCCCCAGTGGCGTTTATGGACTTAATGAACAGAGTGTTCAGACCTTATATTGATTCCTTTATCATCGTCTTCATTGACGACATCTTGATATACTCACGTAGTCTGGGGGAGCACGAGCAACATTTGAGAGTAGTGCTTCAGACCTTGCGAGAGCAGAAACTATATGCTAAGTTCTCCAAGTGTGAGTTTTGGCTAGAGTCAGTGGAATTCTTTGGGCATATTGTGTCAAGAAAGGTATTAAGGGGGATCTCAAGAAGATTGAGGCAGTTCACAGTTGGCCACGTCCTACTTCAGTGACCAAGATCAGGAGCTTCCTGCGGTTAGCAGGTTATTACCGACGATTCGTGCCGGGCTTTTCATCTATTGCATCACCTCTGACTAAATTGACCCAGAAGGGTGCTCCTTTTTGCTGGTCTGATAATTGTGAGGCGAGCTTTCAGAAGCTCAAGACGGCTTTGACTACAACACCAGTTCTTGTGTTTCCTTCCGGCTTAGGGATGTATATGGTATATTGCAATGCTTCATGCATTGTATTGGGTTGTGTATTAATCCAAGAGGGGAGAGTTATTGCATATGCTTCAGCGCAGCTAAAGATTCATGAGAAGAATTATCTTGTGCACGATTTAGAGTTGGCCGCAATTGTTCATGCTCTTAAGATATGGAGGCATTATCTGTATGGGGTGTCATATGAGGTTTATACTGATCATACAGCTTACAACATTTGTTCAAGTAGAGGGATCTCAATTTGAGGCAGCGTAGATGTCTCGAGTTACTGAAGAATTATGACATCACCATTCTATATCATCCAGGTAAGGCAAATGTGTTCGCGAATGCCTTAAGCAGGAAAGCATAGAGTATGGGTATCTTGGCATTCATTCCAGCAGAGGAGAGGCCACTACCCTTGGACATTCAGTCCTTGGCTAACAGACTTGTGAGGTTGGATATTTTAGAGCCCACCCGAGTCCTTGCGTGTGTTGTTGTACAGTCTTCATTATTGGGGCAGATCAAGGCCCGACAGTTCGATGATCCACATTTGGCAGTTCTCAGAGAGACGGTGCTATAGGGTAGTTCTAAGGAGTTTTCTATTGGCGAGGATGGTGTTCCGCGACTCCAGGGTCGCCTATGTGTTCCTAATGTCGATGGTCTGAGGGAGAAGATTCTATATGAGGCACTCAATTCATGGTATTCCATTCATCCGGGTGCTACGAAGATGTATCGTGACTTGAGGCAGCATTATTGGTGGCGGCGGATAAAGAAAGACATAGTGGAGTATGTGGCTAGGTGTTTGAATTGCCAGCAGGTTAAGTATGAACACTAGAGGCCAGGTGGCCTACTTCAGCAGATGTCTATCCCTGAGTGGAAGTGGGAGCGCATTACCATGGACTTTGTAGTTGGGTTGCCCCGGACCTTACGGAAGTTTGATACACTATGGGTCATTGTGGACAGGTTGACCAACTCGGCACACTTTATTCCGGTTGTGACTACTTATACTTCAGAGAGGTTGGCTAAGATTTACATTCGGGAGATAGTCCGGTTGCACAGTGTGCCTATTTCCATCATATCAGATAGAGGCCCTCAGTTCACTTCCCATTTCTAGAAAGCCGTTCAGAGTGAGTTGGGGACCCGTGTGGAGCTCAGCACAACATTTCATCCTCAGAACGATGGACAGTCGGAGCAGACAGTTCAGATTTTGGAGGACATGCTTAGAGCATGTGTGATTGACTTTGGAGGGCATTGGGATTAGTTCTTATCTTTGCCAGAGTTTGCTTACAATAACAGCTATCAGTCCAGCATCGAGATGGCTCTATTTGAGGCTTTATATGGTCGGTGATATCGTTCTCCTATTGGGTGGTCTGAGCCTGGTGAGGCTAAGTTATACAGTACAGACTTGGTGAAAGATGCCTTGCAAAAGGTAAAGATGATTCAGGAAAGGCTTCGCACAACACAGTCCAGACAAAAGAGTTACACAGATCAGAAGGCACGTGATGTATTATTCATGATTGGCGAGAAGGTTCTCTTGAAAGTCTCGCCAATGAAGGATGTTATGAGATTCGTGAAGAAGGGCAAGTTGAGCCCAAGGTTTATTAGCCCATTTGAGGTGTTGAGGCGAGTTGGAGAGGTTGCTTACGAGCTTGCTTTACCTCCCAGCTTATCAGGAGTTCATCCAGTTTTTCACGTGTCTATGCTTCGGAGGTATCACGCCGACCTGTCCTATGAGCTAGACTTCAGCACTATTCAGCTAGATGAGAGATTGGGATACGAGGAGGAGTCAGTTGCCATTGTTGATAGGCATGACTGCCAGTTGATGTCCAAGAGGGTTTCTGCAGTAAAGGTCCAGTTGAGGGGCCAACCAGTCGAGCAGGCGACTGATAAATAGGGATTTTGATACATTTTATACTCGTTCTTGCTTATGTTTTGATTAGAAATTTGTACAAAATAGTCCCAAAAGGATCACAAGTTGTGCTTGATTGCAGGTTTAATCAATAAAGTGACAAGATGTCAAAGATTAGATCAAAAATGAGTGAAACTTGCACAAGTACCAAGATAAGACAAAGCTCAGGCAAAACAGGCCCAATGCGGCCGCACACCATTCTGTGTGGTCCGCACAAGTGAGGTTCAGAGAGGTTGATTTCCAAGCCAACAGGCAATGCGATCGCATGAGATTTAATGCGGTCCGCATTAGAGTCACTGCGGACGCACTCGATTTAGTATGGTCCGCAGAACCAAGGATCAGAGAAGTGCCAGTTTGGAGATTTAAGACAATGCGATCCGCGCTCCATTTCATGCGGACTGCACTAGAAGCCACCGCAGCCGCACACGATTCTATGCGGTCCGCATTGCCTGAGTTTAGAGAGTTGGATTTTCAAGTTCAGAGCCCTAGTACGGCCACACGTGATTTTGTGTGGTCCGCACTAACCCAGCAGTGGTATTTTTGTCCAGATTTTCCAGCTTAGTATAAATAACTTCTTTTCCCATTTTTGGGTCATCAAATAGATTTTGTACTAAGCTGCGCTCGTGGCTTCGATAGTTTAAGCTATTTTGAGCAATTTTAGCTTCATTTCAACATTGAATCTTCTAGTTTATCTTAGAAATTAATTAATATGAGTTTTTCTTCATCTATTCTTTGTTTTCTTCTTCAATTATGAGTATCTAGACCCATAAGCTAGGGTTGTGGCTCAACCCTAGTGTGGGTAATTGATGGGTCTTGTGTTTTAGGGCTAGATTGACTATGGGTATTTGATATTTGGGCCAATTTCATGTTTAATTGCTGAATTGGTGGTTGCAAACACAAATTTATATTTAGTTGACTTTGGCTCTTCTTGAGAAAGAGAGCCTAAGTCTCTGAAATTGGTCCAACAAGGAATTGGGGCGTACACAAGAGATTGATAGCCTCAATTAAAGGTTAAACCTAGAGATAGTAATACTCTACTTGAACCTTGATTGCTTGTGCAAATTTGCATACCCAATTGGTCTTAAGAAAGTCAATTCGGGCAAAATGACTCGAACTACCGAGAGGTGTAGAGTGGGTAAAATAGTGCAACGGTTATATCATACTCCCCAAATATGTCAATCATGCCTTAGACTCAAGTATCCGTCAATTGACTACTTAGGCGAAAGTCACTACCCTAGTGCCTTTTAATCATTTGAACAACTCGCAATAGTTTAATCTTAGCTTACTTTAGTTTAATTTAGTATTGTAGTTTTATATAATTAAAGTAAATCAAAAACCCAAAAAATTTAAGAAGTGCAATTTGGAACACATACACAACTCCAATTTAGATAGACACCCCACTCCAACTTCTAGCTCCCTGTGGAAATCGATCCCGACCTTAATCGGGTAAAAGCTTCTTTGACCCTCTCTCGCTACTCAATAGTAGTACAGGGTTGGCTTCGATCACCTTTTTGGCGCCGTTGCTGAGTAGCTAACGGTTTTGGCTATCTATCTAACTACTTTTGTGTATTGTTCTTCTTTCTTTCTTTGTTATTAATTTGTGTGTGTCACAACTTCAGGTACCAAATGGCAGCAAACAACACCAATGACCCTCTTGAAAATGTGATTATGGGGGAGGAGGTAGATGACGTCAGAGATGATGAGGTGCCTCTTGTACCTCAAGGACAACGCAGAGGCCGCCAGGCCAATGCTAATGCAAATGACAATATTCCAAACCCTCCTCCGCCACCTCCAAGAGTGGCTCCTAGAGTTCTTCCGAACCAAGGCTATGCAAGTGCTATTGTCCCACCCCGAATCCGGGCGGGCAATTTTCAAAGTGATGCTGACTTTTCTAGAGCAGCGTGGGTATTTCACGGGCACTGCAGATCAAAATGCTTACAAACATCTCAAGGGATTCGTGGATACATGTTGGGGGAGTAAGCAAAGTAACGTGTCTGAGGATGCTCCCCGTTTGAGACTCTTCCCATTTTCACTTAGAGGGAAAAACTTGATTGGCTTGAGCGACTTCCCAACCATTCCATCACTACTTGGGATGAGTTGGCAGATAAGTTTATTGCAAAATTTTTCTCACCGGGGCATATGGCTACATTGAGAGATGAGATCTTGGCGTTCAAGCAAGAGCCCACGGAACCTTTGCATGAGATTTGGGAGCGTTATAGAACAATGGTGAAGGAATGCCCCAACAATGATATGACCGAGGCGATGATCCAACAGACTTTATACCGGGGTATTAACACCACAAACCAATGCATAGTGAACCAACTTGTTGGGGGCAACTTCATGAAGCTGTCTTATGATGAGGCTTATGACATTCTTGACGAGATGGCTGACACTTCTTTCGCTTGGCAAAGTAGAGCCAATGTGCCCCAGGGTGACCCCATGGTTATTCATTTGCACAAGGAATTACATGATCATGGGCAGGCTATAGCTGAGTTAACAACTACAATAAACCAACTAGCAAAGGCACAGTTGCAACAAGTTCAAAATCCTCGCCAAGTGAATGCCATGGAGGTTGTTAACGTGCTTGTCAATAAAAGAAGACAAAGAGGTCAATAGAACCAAGGGAATTCGGAGCAATTTGACAATGATTATGGTGGATTTCAAAATGATGGTTATGATGAACAAAGTGAAGAGGTGCAATACGTGAATAATTATCAAGGCTAAAGAGGCAATTCTTCCAACCAACAACAATGGAGACCCCAAGGCAATTGGGGCAATCAACAACAAGGCAATGGTAATTGGGGGAACAACAACCAAAACAACAATTGGGGCAATCAGAACAACAATCAAAACAACCAAGGAAATTGGAATGGTAATAACAACAATTGGGGTATTAATAACAATCAAGGTGGATGGAACAATGGAAACCAAGGAAACCGGGGGCAAGGCTTTCAAAGGCCCCCAATGTACCAACACCCGAACAATCCACCCCTATTTCCATCTCAAGGTCCTAGTTCTTCTAGAAATTATATAGGTAGAATTGAAATGATGTTCGAACAGATGATAAAGAAGAATGCAGACTTGGATGCTCAGTTGGCTTCCCACAATACCTTTATCAGAAACTTGGAGGTGCACTTAGGCCAAATCTCATAGTCTTTAAATACTCGCCCTAAGGGTGCTCTACCAAGTGATATGGTAGTGAACCCGAAGGGTGGGAACAATTATGTTATGGCGGTAACAACAAGAAGTGGGAGAGGCGGTAACAACAAGAAGTGGGAGAGGCGGTAATGTGCATGCCTCCAAACAAAAGCAAATTGGGGATAATGATGTTGCGTTGCAAGAAGATGAAGTTCCTTTGGTGGTTGAAAATGTGATTGATGAAATGTGAATGAAGAATTGAGGGTTGATATTCAAGATGTCGAGGTGGAAACTCAAAATGATGTGAACCCATCTAGGGAACACATAATAGACATGTCGGAGTCGGTTGTGCCTAAAACTAAGGCTCATTTGCCAAGGCCACCTCCACCTTATCCTCAAAGGCTCACAAAGCAGAAAAATGAGAATAAGTTTAAAAAGTTCATTAAACAAATGTCGGGCTATGCTAAATTTATGAAAGACTTGGTAACAAAGAAGCGGTCTATAGATTGTGAAACTATAAAGATAACTCACCAAGTTAGTGCAATAGCGCATTCAATGGCCTCGAAGCTTAAAGATCCCGGTGCTTTTACCATTCCTTGCACCATTGGAAGTGCAGATTTTGCTAAACCTCTATATGATTTAGGTGCTAGTATCAATTCGATGTCTCACTCAGTTTTCAAAACCTTGGGTACTAGGCAACCTAGGCCGACTTCCATGAGATTACAAATGGCGGATAGATCAATGAAGAGACCAGTAGGTATTATTGATGATGTTCTTGTTCGGGTGGAAAAATTTATCTTTTCAGCTGACTTTGTAATCTTGGACTGCGAGGTAGACTATAAAGTTCTTATCATATTGGGAAGACCTTTCTTTGCCACGGGGAAGGCCTTAGTTGATGTGGAAGCATGGGAACTCACCTTCCGGGTGGGTGATGAAAAGGTGGTCTTTCATGTGTGCAATCAATGAAGCAGCCCAATAGTACCGAGGTGTGCTATTTTGTGGACCTCGTTACAGCAGTGATAATTGATGACACCAGTGCAATGATCAATGTGGAGGACCCATTGGAGGCTGTATTATTGAATCTTGATGTCAATGAGGATGCAAGCCGAGTGGAGTGCGTGAATGCTTTACATGGAATGGGCTCTTACTCTTATGAGCCTAGGAAATTATCTTTGGACCTTGAGAATAGAAAGACTCCACCAACAAAACCTTCAATTGGGGAGATTCCGGTGTTAGAGTTGAAACCACTGCCTCCACACCTCAGGTATGAGTTCTTAGGCTCAAATTCTACTTTTCCAGTTATTCTTTCTTCTTGCCTTACTAACATGCAGGTTGATGCCACATTGGCGGTACTTCAAAAGAGGAAAAAGGCAATTGGATGGACTTTAGCTGATATTCGGGGGATCAGCCCTGCATTCTATATGCACAAGATTATTCTGGAAGATGATGTAAAGCCCTCCTTGGAGCATTAATGGAGGTTGAATAAGGCAATGCAAGAAGTGGTGAAAAAGGAGGTGATCAAGTGGTTGGATGTTGGGGTTGTGTACCCCATCTCTGATAGCTCGTGGACTTCACCGGTGCAATGTGTACTGAAGAAGGGTGGCATGACCGTGGTTGCAAATTTACAAAATAAGTTGATTCCTACAAGAACCGTCACCGTTTGGAGGGCATGCATGGACTACCGCAAGTTGAATAAAGTGACCCGCAAGGATCACTTTCCGTTGCCTTTTCTTGATCAGATGTTAGATCAACTTGCTGGGTATGCCTTCTACTGTTTCTTGGATGGGTATTCTGGGTACAACCAAATCTTGATTGCTCCGGAAGATCAGGAGAAAACCACATTCACTTGTCCATATGGCACATTTGCCTTTTCTAGGATGCCTTTTGGGTTGTGTAATGCACCGGCTACATTTCAGCAGTGTATGATGGTCATTTTCACCGATATGGTGGAAGACATTTTGGAGGTGTTCATGGATGACTTTAGTGTTATGGGGGATTCATTTGATGACTGCTTGAAAAATCTTGATAGGCTCTTGGCCCGTTGTGAATAAACCAATCTTGTTCTCAATTGGGAGAAATGCCACTTTATGGTGGAAGAGGGGATAGTTCTTAGGCATAAAATTTCAAAGCATAGTATTGAGGTAGACAAAGCAAAAATTGATGTAATTTCAAGGCTCCCTTCCCCTACATCTGTCAAGGGAGTTTGAAGTTTTCTTGGGCATGTGGGGTTCTACCGGAGATTTATCAAAGACTTTTCGAAGGTAGTGAATCCCTTGCGCAAGTTGTTGGAAAATGATGCTAAGTTCGTGTTTGATGAAAAATGTATGCAAGCCTTTGAACTTCTCAAGCATAAGTTGACCACACTCCTATCATTACTGCACCTAATTGGAGCTTGCCCTTTGAGCTCATGTGTGATGAGAGCGATGTTGCGGTTGGGGCGATTTTGGGTCAAAGAGTGAACAAAATATTTCTTCCGGTGTACTATGTGAGCAAGACAATGAATGATGCTCAAGTGAACTACACGGTGACCAAGAAAGAACTTTTGGCTATTGTGTTCGCAATGGAAAATTCCGGTCGTATCTTATGGGTGCTAAGGTTATTATTCTTACCGACCATGCCGCACTCCGGTACTTGATGACGAAGAAGGATTCCAAAGCTAGACTGATGCGATGGGTCTTGTTGCTTCAAGAGTTTGATTTGGAGATTGTGGACCGAAAGGGTAGTGAGAACCAAGTGGCGGACCACTTGTCCCGCTTGGAAGAAGAGGGGAGGCCTCGTGACGGCCTAGAGATCAATGATTCATTTTTCGACGAACAACTCCTTTCGGTGTCGATGAATAATATGCCATGGTTTGCCGATGTTGCTAATTTCCTTGTTACTGGTATAATCCCGTGTGAGCTCTCTTCTAACCAAAGGAAGAAGCTCAAGCGGGATAGTTTGGATTTCTATTGGGATGAGCCGTACTTGTTCAAGATTTGCACGGATGGTGTGATCAGAAGGTGTGTCCCGGAGGAAGAGCAATTGGGTATCTTGGAGGCTTATCATTCCTCTCCCTATGGTGGCCATCATGGCGGGGCGAGGACGGTTTCCAAAGTTCTTAGTTGTGGGTTTTATTGGCCAACTTTGCTCAAAGATGAGGGTGATTTTGTGAAGAGATGCGATGAATGTCAAAGAGCGGGTGGAATTTCGAAGAATGTGAGATGCCTCTCAATACCATCCTTGAGGTTGATATTTTTGTTGTATGTGGCATTGATTTTACGAGCCCGTTTGTTAGCTTGTGTGGGAACACATACATTCTTGTGGCGGTGGACTATGTTTCAAAGTGGGTTGAAGCCGTGGCTTTGCCTAACAATGAGGTCCGTAGTATTGTTGCATTTCTCAAGAAGAGTCATTTTTACAAGGTTTGGTACTCCTCGTGCAATCATAAGTGATGGAGGGTCTCATTTTTGCAATAGAGCTTTTGACACTGCTTTCAAAGTATGGTGTCAATCACAACTCCCTATCATCCTCAAGCAAGTGATCAAGTTGAAGTCTCCAACAGGAAAATCAAAAGCATATGTCAATGCAAATAGGACCGATTGGTCAAAGAAGTTGGATAATGCTTGTAAGCACATAATTTTTGACTCGCACACTTTTAAAGTTAGTTTGGTATCTTTAGTGTTTTAATATACTTACTTGAGTTATTCCAATTAGATTATAATCTACTCTTATTTTTAAATTTTAGAATATAAAGTCAAAAACACAAGGATAGTTTATTTATAATATTTTTCATCTTACTATATTTTTCATTTTAGTATAAGATCATCAACACTTCTATAGTGATATTAATTTAGCTTTACCATGACTTTTAATCTACTCTTTCTTACTTTTATTTTAATATAATGCTTGAAAATATTAAAAAAAAAGTGTAGTAATAAAAATAGTTTTAATAGTTTATTTAATTAACTAAGATTAATTAATATATTTGTAGGATTTTAATTTTTATTTTTGTTTTTGTTTTTGTTTTGGTTCAACAAGAATTCATAAGGCCCAATCCAGATTTTTCACTCAATTCCAACACCCCTTAGCCCAAAATCGGACAACCCAGACCAACCCAATACCCCTGACCCGCTTTCAACCCTTGACCCCCCCACTTTACATTAAATCTCAACCATCCATTCACTTTCATCCAAAGACCCATATTAACTTCCCCAAACCCATAAGACCCCAAATAATGCTGTATTTTGTCCCGGGCCCGGGCCTTAGTGGGCCTAACGGGCCGGGCCTCGCGGTCCCGGGCTTCGTGGTCCCGGGCTCTGGCGGTCCCGGGCCTGGCGGTCCCGGTCTTCGTGGGCCTAATGGGTGGAACCGGCCCGTGACGGGCCTAAGCCCACATGGTCCTGTGCTTAACGGGCCGGGCTCGTGGGCTTCGCGGGCCTAGCGGGCTTTTTTTTTTTTTAAGACAATTTCTTGTAGTATCATGGCTATATTAATATGTAGTATATATGTATATCTAATTATTAAAGTGCTTGACGAAAAAGAAAATAACAAAACAATAGTAAAACACTAAATTGTCATGCATAAATATCACTTCTTGAAGTATATTATATTGTATCTTATGTATATATATTCTCTTATATATTTTCTTTTAGTATATGTATTGTATCTTATGTATATATATTCGCATAATAATATATTTTCTTGTAGTATATATATTGTATATTATGTATATATTGTAGCATAATATATTTTCTTGTAGTATATTATATTGTATCTTATGTATATATATTCTCTTATATATTTTCTTGTAGTATATATATTGTATCTTATGTATATATATTCTCTTATATATTTTCTTGTAGTATATATATTGTATATTATGTATATATTGTAGCATAATATATTTTCTTGTAGTATATTATATTGTATCTTATGTATATATATTCTCTTATATATTTTCTTGTAGTATATATATTGTATCTTATGTATATATTGTAGCATAATATATTTGCTTGTAGTATATTATATTGTATCTTATGTATATATATTCTCTTATATATTTGCTTGTAGTATATTATATTGTATCTTATGTATATATATTCTCTTATATATTTTCTTGTAGTATATATATTGTATCTTATGTATATATTGTAGCTTATAAATATATTTTCTTGTAGTATATATATTGTATATTATGTATATATTGTAGCATAATATATTTTCTTGTAGTATATTATATTGTATCTTATGTATATATATTCTCTTATATATTTTCTTGTAGTATATATATTGTATCTTATGTATATATTGTAGCTTATAAATATATTTTCTTGTAGTATATATATTGTATATTATGTATATATTGTAGCATAATATATTTTCTTGTAGTATATTATATTGTATCTTATGTATATATATTCTCTTATATATTTTCTTGTAGTATATATATTGTATCTTATGTATATATTGTAGCTTATAAATATATTTTCTTGTAGTATATATATTGTATATTATGTATATATTGTAGCATATAAATAATTCTAAGTATAGACAAAGAAATATTGCGAAAAGAAGCTCATGGGTAGAAGCAATAAATTTTATTACCAAAAAATGACATATCTTTCTTAGTCATCCTTCCCCCAATGGAATGAGCACAACAAGGTACTAATACCACCATTAGAAGGAAAAAAACTAAGGAAGATGTGCCAAAATACAAGTTACATATTATTCTATGTATTATCTCTAACAAATCTCATAAATCCTTCAAGGTTCGGAGGAGGTTGCGTTGGTGGTGGTGGAAAAGAAGCTTGTTCATCACCACTTCCGGGCGAAGCCGAATCCTCCGTAAGTTCCGCTATCATTTCTTCATAAGCTTCATCTATCGCCGGTTGTGCTTCTGCAATTCCAAAGTTTCTTCTTTCCGAGCGGATCCAATCTCTAAACAATACTGATTTTTCCAAGCTATCCCTCATAGACGCTCTATGATCACCTATTTGCAGTCTTGCTTGACTGAAAGCGCTCTCTGATGCAACAGTTGAAGCTTGAATTGATAAAATATCCCGAGCCATCCTTGCAAGAACAGGAAAATGTTTTTCCCTTGCCTTCCACCATTCCAAAAGATCAAAAGAGCCGTCTGGATTCTCCTTTTCAAGTCCCTGAGACAAATAAACTTGAAGCTCATTTAGATGTGAAGTTTCATCATAATTTTCACCTTGAGACCCCCTGAACTCCGTCCAAGATTTAAGAGCTTTTAAGCCCGCAACTCTTTTAGAGGATTGTGAGCTAGACGAAGTAGGGGTTGGAATAGTTGGCCTAGCATGCTCTAAGGCAAGTTGATAAGCATTATAAACTGTTTGAGCGTTAATCTTAATTGAAGCTTTTGCATCTGCAAGTGTCGCAATTTCCTCATTTGAAAGATCTAAAGCCTTATAAATATTTGAATACCAAAAATGAGGACCTCCCAATTTCATTGTAGGATTTAGCATTGCAGCAAGACCATAAATAGGAGGGATAGGAAAAAAATATTTTTTAAACTTTTGTTTCATTTCATTTATAGCAAGTTCATAAATATCCCCACCCTCACTAAATTCAACAAACAAATCAGATAGTGCTGCAATATAAACTAAACAGTTTGAAATAGTAGGATAATATTGCCCAGAAAATGCATTTGTTGCAATTTGAAAATGTTCTAAAAAATCTAAAAGAATTTTAACATTAGTCCAATCTTGAGTGGTAAGCATTTCATCATCATCTTCACCACCTACCCGAGAATTAAACGTTGCATTAATTGGGTTTCTATATTCATATGCTACTACTAAACTTTCGTACATACAATTCCATCTAGTCGGGCAAGGTTTAGGAACCTTTCTTTCTCTAAGGCCATATTCATCACATTTTTTAAAATACTCTCTAAGTCTACTTCTACGGTTTGAATAAAAAAGCCAATTAAGAGCCATTCTAACCTTTTCAATTTCTATGTTTAATATTCGCATACCATCACCGACAATTAAATGATAAATATGACAAATACATCTAACATGGAAAATATTAGTAAATGCAGGATTTAGTGTTGTTGTAAGCATGCCTATAGCACTGGTGTTACTAGAAGCATTATCCATTGAAATTGCCATTATTTTATCGCTAAAGCAAAAATATCTACAAATATCTGCAACAGTGTTAGCTATAAATTTACCTGTGTGACGCGAATTAATTATTCTATATGCAATTATGCGTTTTTGCATTATCCATTCTTCATCTATCCAATGACTTGTAACAGTTAGGTAATCACAATCATTACCACTTCTACCAATATCAGTAGTAATAGAAATCCGATTAGGTATATGAGTAAATAAATAACGCAAATATTGTTCATATTCATGTTTGAATTTATAAATATCACTCTTAACTGTTGCGCGAGGCCAACCTTTATAAGTAGGATTAAACACTCTTCTAATATAATGAACCCAATTAGGATTAGAAGCAAAAGTATAAGGTAAGCACATAACAGTAATCATCTTTGCTAATTCTTCACGATCTCTATTTGGATCGTAATATAAAATACCTCCAGTGACAGTGTTAATTCCTGGTTGAACTAGATTTGAACCTGTACTAGGGTTAATCGCAGAATCTACACTTGTCCCCTCTAGATGCGCTTTCATTTGAAAAAATCTAGCCTTATCTCTAGGGTGTGTTTTTATGTGCCTAGTCAAACTACCTGTGCCGCTACGGTCTCCTACATATTTATGCGACATTAATTTCCCACAAGTTTTACACTTAGCCTTATTTTTTTCTCTTACTTGAGTAAAAAAATTCCAAACTAATGATGTTTCTAAGCGTTTAGCAGGTTCTCTATTAAAAGTAGGAGTTTCTACAGGTGGGTCGACCGGTGCATCACTTGGGTTATTAAGAGGACTAGTAGGTGTATCATCTAAATCCGGTGCTTGAGTTTCATCATCATCCTCATTTTCCTCATTATTTTCTAAGATGGTTTCATTAGGATAAAGAGCATTCATAATTTCATCATCTAATCTATCACCTGGTGCAACATTATGATAAAATTCACTATCGGTAAATTGAAAACAAGGGTGATCACTATCAAGAATTACGGAAGGAGGAGGACGTCTAGGTTGGCGACTACTTTCAACTTGCTTATCTTTTCTAGGTCGGGGAGCCGGGGGAAGGGTAGTTGGTTGGCCACTACTTTCACCGGTTTTATCTTTTCCTTTACCAAACATTTTTTTCAAAGTAAATGCCATATTAATTATAATTATGCAAACTAAACCACACAAAAATATATTCTAAAAACGTAAGAGTTGAAACGAGTTTACCGGATTGCCGAACAACTTCTTGAAAATTGAAAATCGTTGAACACTTGAAAACTTCAATTCAACAACTTCACAATTTTTCACGAAATTTCAACAATAAATTAAGTAATTGTAGTAGAGAGATTGAGAGAGATTGAGAGATATTGAGAGATATTGATGAATTGGTGAATAAAAATGAAAGAATGAGGGGGTATTTATAGTTGAGAAATGGGGAAAAGTGTAATTATATAAAGTTTGGGGTTAAAATAAAGTTTGGGGCCAAATGGCCATTTTTTTAACTTAAAAAACGGTCATATTTTCAGCACAAACGGCTAGATTTTAAATATGGCCGTTTGATTTTTTTTTTTTTTTGAAAAATAGCCGTTGGGCCCGCCAGGCCCGCCAGGACCGGCCCAGGCCCGCCTGCCGGTCCCGGGCCAAACGGTCCCGGGCTCGTGGGCTCAACCATGGAGACCAGCCCGTGACGGGCTCAGAGGCCCACCAAGACCGGCCCACCCAGGACCGGCCCACCAGGCCCACCAGGCCCGTTAGGACCGCGGGCCCGGTCCGGTCCGGTTCAGGCCCGGCCCACCGAGCAGCATTAACCCCAAATATAACCCTAAATCCCCTAACCCTAATCCCCATCTCCCAAGCAGCCGCACACCCTCACCCTAATGATTCTACCGCGCCAGCTTCTCAAACTCGCCGGAATCGGGCGAGTCCACTCACCCAACTCGCCTCCTGGTCCCCTCATGGTCATTTTTACGCGTTTTCTTCCTATTTTTCATCTTTGAATTTACCTCTTTTAGGCGAAAATAGGAAAAATGGGGTGCGTAGGATTGAGTTGCACTCGATCTACTCCCTCAATTTCTCTTATCTCACCAATAGAAGAGATTTTCCGATTTTTGTTTGGAGGATTCTTGGAATTTCGTGGAGATTTTTCGGTTTTCTTGGAGAGGAAGGAAGGAGAAGCTTCTAGGCTTCCTATATATTTGGGATTTTCGGACAGAAAGAAGGGGAGAAAAAAGTTCCAGGGTTTCGGTTCTGATTTGAAAGTTTCATCTTCTACTTTCAATTTAAGACGTTAGAGTTTTTCTATTAGTCCTTCTCTTGATTTTTGAAACAGAAAACACACAAAAAAACATATATAATATTAGCGCTTCATTTGGTTTTCAACCACGGATTGCATCCGAGGTGTAATGGAGGTTTGATTCGCTTAAGTTGCCGATTCGAGGTTTCAGATTCCGGTTCTTGTTGCTGAATTCGTAGCTGTATTCTGGGCATTTGATTTTGTATTGGCACATCTCATTTTCTGGATATCGAATTTAATCGAAGCTAATTTCAGGTTCCTCTCTGATCCTTTCTTTGTTCTATATTTGGTGTTATTAAAACATGATAAGAGCCGTAGGGAATTCGTTTTTGGAGGGCTAGATCTTTGGTCATATTTCAATAGAGGTTAAATTTGGGAGTGATTCCTGATACTGATTTGTAGGTGCAAGAGACTTGATATTCTGTTTTGTCACAAGGCACCCTATTTCTATTGAGTAATGTTCTGATCTTCTGCTTGACTTTGCATTCTTGTCTGCTGGAGATGCTTGAAGTTGATTCTCAATAAGAGTTCGATTGGTTAAACTGTGGCTTAATTTGAATTGGTTTAGTTGCGTTGATTTAGTGAAAGTTCGATCTGTTGTTTCGCTCATTCTTGTATGCTAGTTTGCTCGTGGATTCACGTCGAGTTTCATTATTCAGAAAATTCAGTTAATCTCTTGGCATACTAATGGTTGGTTTGGTGGTTTATTTCGAATTAAGGAAGTTGGAATGACTAGTTAATGTTGGCAGCACTTCTATTATCGTTTTGGTTTATTGCTTAAATCTGTTCGTCTTTGTTGTTTAGTGTCGAACTTCAGTTCCATTGGAGGGTAACCTCTCTGTTTCGAGAACTACGTGCTTGTTAACTCCTTCAAGGGCTCCTATTCACGTTGTTGACTTTGAGTGTAAATGATCTCATTGATCTCGGCATCGCTGTATGATCACTATTTGTCCACTGTGCTTAATTCATGTTACCGATTCATGTGTCAATTACCGGTTTAGTCGAATTTGTTTAGCATCAAAATGATAATGTTGCTTGGATATTTCACTTCATTGTTGACAGCATATCTAGTTGTTTGGCCGTGCTAGTCCTCTGTCTAATTGTCATTGTGAGATCTAAACTAAGTTTCTTCAATCCCGTCAAATGCTTTGAACCATCAGTCGAGTTTGTTCATGATTAGATGGCGCGACCGTGTGTTTTTTGAAAAGTTATTTTACTGTTCACTCGACTATTGAACCTTTTCTTTGTTTGAAATGAATTAATCCATCCTGAAGGTGTGAGCACTATATCTTCTGCATGTGATTAGTTTTTTTAAGTCTTTGTGTGATTTTCCAAAATCTAGGGTGATTACTCGTTGCATCCTGGGAATGTGTCGAGACATGCACCTGTAGAAAATATTTTGAAGTATCTTCTGCTAGTTTTCAATAGAAGGTTGTTGTCTTAAGGTTTTAATGTCACATGAAACTTAGAAGGTCCAGGAGTAAAATACAGAAAAGTGAAAAGGTGAGGCGGGTTGGCTAGATTTAGATGGCTCTTATCATATTTTAATTCACCATGCCTTTATTTCACTGTCATTTCATATGCTCTTTTCTTGTGTGATTTGGATTTCGTTTTCCCTTGCTTGTTCAACATTTTTATGATTGTTGTGCTATGGGGAATGGGGAGAGGCCGAAGACCAATAGCAACTGATTTGTCTCCATACGTTAGTTATCGGGTTCGGCCTAATAAAAATGAAAGTTAGAAACAAAACATGAGCATGAGTTGAATTGTTCTTTTACTTAGTTCTTTCATTTAGTTCCTTTTATTTTCTTTATTGATGATACCGTTCGCTAGGAGCATGTTTAGGCCGACCACATTTGGGTAGACAAGCCTTAGGATTTCTGTTAGTTTTGAGATTAGAGGTCGTTCCCTTAGTTAAATTTATCCGGGGAATGTCTCGAATGATTTGTATATATTTTTATCCGGGGTATGCCCCGAAGTGAATGTAAATGGAGGCCAAAAGTAGAAACTTGTAGTATTTTATTTTATTTTATTTTCATTTCTCTTTTTCTTTTTATTTAGGTGGGAACGACCTCGAGCCTCTTGTGTGTTTTCCTTTTTTCTGTGTTTTCTACCTCAATTGAATATTTTAAAAGCCGACTAGATCGAGTACGCAACCGTGACCTTCACGGGACTTGGGGAGTGCCTAACACCTTCTTCCTGAGTCAAATGAACCCCCTTACCCGAAGCTCTGGTGCGGACTTGATTTTAGAGTTTGAAATGTTTTAAAAGGAAAAATCATTTAAAAAAACGGTGACCTGGCACACCGAAATCAAAGTCAGGTGGTGACTCTGAGTTAATCCTTTTGAACACATAATTTTGTCACGTTTCAAATTGAAAACCTTTTTCAAGCTTTTACTAAATCTTTTTATTATTTTAAGAGGGTTTAGTGAGTTTAAAAAAAAAGGGTGTGACAATGCTCTATGGGCTTATAGGACTGCTTACAAGACTCTGATTGTTATGTCTTCGTATCGGTTGGTGTTTTGGAAAGCTTGCCATCTACCGGTCGATTTAGAGCACAAGGCCATGTGGGCTTTGAGGAAGCTAAATCTTGAATGGGATGTTGCAGCCAATCTTCGTATGGAGCAGCTCAATGAACTTGATGAATTCAGATTCCATGCCTACTCCAATTCGTCCTTGTACAAGGACAAGATGAAGTACCTTCATGATAAATATGCTCGTAGCAAGGAGTTCAAAGTAGGTGATTTGGTTCTCTTGTTCAACTCTCGGTTACGTTTGTTTTCGGGAAAGCTTAAGTTAAAATGGAGTGGACCTTTTGAAGTGATGTGCGTGACCCCGTTTGGTGCACTTGATTTAAAGAACAAAAATGGGGAAGTTTTCAGAGTGAATGGGCATAGGGTCAAGCACTACTTGGGAAAAATCGATGACAGCCACGTGGTGGAACATCTTCATCTCAAATGATTTGATGGTAACCTATGTCATGCCGCAACGTTAAATCAAGCGCTTCTTGGGAGGCAACCCATGTGTTTTTCTTCTTGTTTTTATTTGATTTTTATTGTAGTATAGAATTTATTTTTGGACTAACTAGTTGTGAGATGCTACAGGATTGTGTTGATGCAGTGCATGACATAGTGCAAAAAGTGTTCAGGTCTCTGAAGTTTTCAATGCGGACGCACTACATTTAGTGCGGACCGCACTGATGAGGGACGAAAAGTCCAGCTCTCTAAAGTTTGCCACCGCGGCCGCATTACATTTTGTGCAGTCCGCAGTGGACCACTGTGGCCGCACGACATTTTGTGCTGACCACAGTGGGTTTCCTTCTCAAACTTAAAAAAAATTCTGTATGGTGCGGACCACAGTCCATTTTGTGCGGTCTGCATTGGGTTAGTAAGCTGGGCCCCAAGTCCTTTCTCTATAAATAGGGCCTGAGGTTCTCCTTTCACACTTTTCGACCCTTTGCTCTCAGAACTCATAAAAGCACTGTTCATCTTTCCTTTTGCTCGTAATTAACTGCTTGGACTCGTTTACCTTCAGTTCATCTCACATCTGGTACCATTAACTTCTTTTTAATTGTTTACTTTTGTTAATTTCTCTTAATTTTTGTTTTTTTGCTTCGCTTCTATTCATCCCGTACTTCTTTTAATTTGGTAAAATTAGGTTAGTTAATTTCTTGATTAAAGTAGAATTAGGTAGTTAGAAACACTAGGCAAACACATAGGAACCTTTCTTAGGTGTAAAATTGAACATAAAATCAAAATACATTGAACCCTAAGTTAGTGTTGCTTCTGGGCAATCAGTGCGGACCGCGATGCCTTAGTGCAATCTGCAATGGCATTTTGTGCGGATCACATTGATGAGTGTCTGTAATCTGATCTTTGGGGACTGCGGTCACACACATTTTGTGCGGTCCGCATCGACCTCTGTATGGTCGCACTCCATTTTGTGCGGTCCGCGCTGTGTCACCTTTGCAACTGTCTGCAACTTTTTCTTTTCTGCTACTCTGATCTTAATTGTTTTTCATGATACTAGCAAGCCTAATGTATGTTGTTTGCAGACAATGGTGAAACAAAGAGGCAAGGGTTCTAAACAACCAGACATAGGAGAATCCTCCCGGGGAGGGAAACAAAAAATAATAACACTGACTCCTCAAGCCCAGCAAAATATTAAAAATATGAGGAAGATGATTAAAGCTGTTGATAGGGCCATTGACCAGTCTGGGAGCGAATACGAGCCCTCCTGGGATATATCTTCAGACTCAATCCCAGAGTACATCCCTGACTGGCCGGAGAGAAACAGACTAAGAGACACTCCTCCACATTCCCTCGCTGCCCAAGCGTCAGTAAATGTATCTTCTGGGTCGTCTAAGGGCTCAGTTGAAGGCAGTGGGGATGAATCCTCCACCTTTCCCACAACTTCATTATCTGGAGAGAGTGCAGTAGGAGAAGAAGAGGTAGCAGGAGAAGGGGGTGAGCCCCAGGTTGGCTGGGTAGAACGAACTAGAAACTCGAAAGTGTGGCAAGACCGCTTTGTGAGCGAGGTGGCCTACCATAAATTCAGAGAATGGTGGCATATGAGGAAATTAATTCCGGAGAGAAGTTTTGTAGATAGAGACCTTTTGCCTCACAACCCCAATGTGAGAAGGCAGTTTAGAGAGAGAGTAGGCTGGAAGTATTTCTTAAACAACTGTGAGGATGCAAACGAGCACCTGGTCAAGGAATTCTACACCAATGTTGCCCACATCAAGAAGGGCACCAAAGTGACCAAGGTGTGCAATTTGAAGGTGTTTTTTGACAGGAAAACAATAAATGATTACCTCGGCTTTGATGAGGAGGATGAGGCACTATATATGGCAAAGATGGAATTGGGCGAGGAGGTCCGTCCCTGGTTGGCACAGTATATGGCAATCCCAGGTACCATCCCCGATTGGTTGAATGCGGGCGTAAAGATTTTGAGAAGAAGTTTGAACTTCGAGGCCAAGGGGTGGGAAACATTTGTATGTAGCAGATTGGGTCCCACTACTCATGACAACTCCATCCCTCTTTATCGGGCAATGTTGGTGGCATCGATCATGGAGGGGTACCCGATTAATGTCAGGAAGGTAATGTCTCAGGTAGTCAGTGACGGTGACAAAAACTACCCCTTCCCCAGCTTCTTGACCATGTACTTCAGGGACCTCAAAGTTGAAAAGAGTCCATTTGATATAAAAGAATAGGCGAAGGCCCCGTTCTCATGGTAGAGTATGCAGGGTGATGACAACCCAAAGAGCAAGAACTTCAAGGGAACAACTACTACTCCAATTGGCCAGTCTGAAGAGCCAGTTGTGGTAGTGGCTCCTACTCAGCCTGCCTCCACCTCCGCAGACGTTCCTCCTGGTCTATCCACTTCAGCAGATCCTGAGATACCCTCTTCCCGAGCCTACCCAGTGACTGCACACTGACTGAGTCAGGCTCTTCTCAGTATCAACAACTAGATGCAGACAACTTCATCCAAGTTGTCTATCCTCACTACTACAGTGGAAGCTCAGTCGACACCTCCGCCTCCGCAGGTCTCGCAGTCTATCGAGGATGCCTTCAAGGAGATTCTGGCCAACCAGAAGAAAATCCTTGACACCCAGAAAGTGCTCACAGATGTTAATTCACACAACAAGGCTCTCAAGGAGCTTGTTAAGGAGCACAAGAAGTTGAGAAAGACACAGGCTTCTAAGGAGTCCGTAAAGGAGCTGATGGATGAGGTTGACAGGATGAAGGCAGATCATTTTACCTTTGGACTTATTGCTACAGGACCTGGTACCAGCAGCTCATCCCCAGCCTGAGCAATCTTAGAGGCCTCCCAAGAGGAAGAGGATGATTCCCCAAGCAGACGATGCAGTCATCCAATTGGCAGACCCACCGGAAACCTCCTCCAGTCAGCCACAGGATGCACCTCAGGATCCTGTCCAGGCCTAGGTCCCAGCAGTAGAGCAGCATGCCATAGGGAACCAGTATGAGGTTCCCGAGCATATTGAGGACCCAGGGACCACTCAGGAGCCCATGCAGACAGACGGCCCATAGGGAGTCTCTATATCCTTTTTCCCCTTTTCTTTTTTGTGCTTATTTGGTTTAATTGGCATTAGGGACAATGCCAGCTTTCATTTGAGGGGGTAGGCCCTACTTTTATGGATTTGGATTATTGTATACATTTGATAGCTTTTATACTTTCTTTATTTTTCATCTTTGTTTTGTATATAATTTTAACATTTCGTTACATTTCTCGTACTTTTATTTTATTTTTGGTCTATATATAAAGTTATGTTACATTGTACATATTTATCTCATCTATTGTATATTCGATTAAATCCCCTCTTGTATATATTCATTTTACTTTCCGTAATTTTTCTTTCTTATCTTCTTATTTATGTTCGTAGCTTCTTGTTCTGACCGTTTGCAATAAGCCTTTGGTTTTCTTAATGTCACGGTTCTTTCCAAAGGTGGAGTTTGTGCGAACCTGGTGGCTCTTCCCAATGATGGATGGTATGACAACCTTCTTAAGGGTTTGAGTCCGTTTTTCTTTTTGCTTTTTAGTAGTTAGTGGTAAGGGTACCTCAAGCAAAACTTCACTTGGACCTAGCACATTTTCCTTTGATCTTATGGTCAAAAACAAATTGTTGTATTTAGGATGGTGAAAGTCGTGACCTTGAGACTCTTGTGTTGACCGATAATCATCAAGTGATTTTTCGGGACCATTGTGTGCTCCAATCTTATCTAAGGTCGTTGTGGGCCCCCGACTCTATGTCTTTTGTGATCCCATAGCTTGTGTGGTGAGAAATCGTATTGCAAGTTCAAGTCCCGAGCCATTGGTCTAGAACTTGCCTGAATGTTTGTTGAGGCGAAATCCTAAGTGAATTTTAACTTGAGACATGATTATAGGCTCTCCTTGGTCCAAATGATAGCTTGAACATAAGATCCCTAGTCAACCTTTTTGAGCCTTACACCTTTTTCCTTCAATAATCATGATACAAGCCTTTACTCGTTCTAAAAGATACCCTCTATTAGCACCCGATTTTCCCTTTAGCACATGGCAAAAGTATAAGTTTGGGGGGGGGAGAGACGAGGATTGCAACAAAGTGGTAAAAAGATGCAAAAAAATGAAGAAAAGGAAAGGCAATGAAAAAGAAAGAAAAACGAAAAGACAAAAGAATGTTCAATGTGTAAGAGAATAAAAAGGGATTCAAGAAAAGCAAAGGAGGAAAAGGTGTGGAAAGTTGAGAAAGGAGAAAAGATTTGAAATGTATGAGAAAGGGTGACAGTGTGTCTGTCTAACCCCTTAGAAAGAAGTGAAAAGACTCAAAAAGTCAAGTGAATATGTGCCAAAATGAAACAAAAGAAATGCTTAAGGGAAGATGGAACCTACTTAGACCAAACATTGCCTACTCGGAACCAAAAGCCTTCACTATGTCTCCACAAAAGCCCTATATGATCTCTAGTTGAATGAAACTTACATTAGTGGTGACTCACATAAGGGGCAAACATATGGTACTTAGAGCCGGACTTGTGACTTTTCCTTTAGAGAGATGAGTAATTTTACATTAACCTCATTCTGAGTGCTACTATTCTAAAGGTGAGGTTTGCTTAGGGAGAGTTGAGGATGTGTGAGTTTGGGTTCCACAATGACCAAAGTAATAGAAAGAGTTCGTTGATGGTTGAGTCAACTCTTGATGCTCTTGTGTCGCACTTAATCCATGGTGTTTCAAAGAGTAAATGGTATTAATAATTCATTTGTATTGAGGACAATTGTTAGTCCCAATTGATGCTAGATGAGGGCACTTTAGGATAGTTGAATTTTCTTGTTTGAAGGGGTGGGTCTTATTTTGTTTGCTTGAGGACAAACAAAAGCTTAAAGTTTGGAGGAGTTAATAACTAGGGATTTTGATACATTTTATATTCCTTCTTGCTTATGTTTTGATTAGAAATTTGTACAAAATTGTCCCAAAAAGCTCACAAGTTGTGCTTGATTGCAGGTTTGATCAACAAAGTAACAAGATGTCAAAGATCAGCTCAAAAAGGAGTGAAACTTGCACAAGTACCAAGACAGGACAAAGCTCAGGCAAAATAGGTCCAATGCGGTCGCACACCATTCTGTGCGGTCCGCACAAGTGAGGTTCAGAGAGGTTGATTTCCAGGCCAACAGGCAATGCGACCGCATGAGATTTAATGCGGTCCGCATTGGAGTCACTGCGGCCGCACTCGATTTAGTGCGGTCCACAGAACCAAGGATCAGAGAAGTGTCAGTTTAGAGATTTAAGCCAATGCGATCCGCGCTCCATTTCATGCAGACCGCACTAGAAGCCACCGCGGCCGCACTCGATTCTGTGCGGTCCGCATTGCCCGAGTTCAGAGAGTTGGATTTTCAAGTTCAGAGCCCTAGTGCGGCCGCACGTGATTTTGTAAGGTCCGCACTAGCCCTGCAGGGGTATTTTTTGTCCAGATTTTTCAGCTTAGTATAAATAGCTTATTTTCCCATTTTTAGGTCATCAGATAGATTTTGTACTAAGCTGCGCTCGTGACTTCGATAGTTTTAGCTATTTTGAGCAATTTTATCTTCATTTCAACATTGAATCTTCTAATTTATCTTAGCAATTAATTAATATGAGTTTTTCTTCATCTATTTCTTTGTTTTCTACTACAATTATGAGTAGCTAGACCTATAAGCTAGGGTTGTGGCTCAACCCTAGTATGGGTAATTGATGGGTCTTGTGTTTTACGGCTAGATTGACTATGGGTGTTTGATATTTGGGACAATTTCATGTTTAATTGCTGAATTGGTGGTTGCAAACACTAATTTGTGTTTAGTTGACTTTGGCTCTTCTTGAGAAAGAGAGCCTAAGTCTCTGAAATTGGTCCAACAAGGAATTGAGGCGTACTCAAGAGATTGATAGTCCTAATTAAAGGGTTAAACCTAGAGATAGGAATACCCTACTTGAACCTTGATTCTTTGTGCAAATTTGCATACCCAATTGGTCTTGAGAAAGTCAATTCGGGCAAAATGACTCGAACTACCGAGAGGTGTAAAGTGGGTAAAATCGTGCAACGGTTATATCATACTCCCCAAATATGTCAATCATGCCTTAGACTCAAGTATCCGTCAATTGACTACTTAGGCGAAAGTCACTACCCTAGTGTCTTTTAATCATTTGAACAACTCGCAATAATTTAATCTTAGCTTGCTTTAGTTTAATTTAGCATTGTAGTTTTATATAATTAGAATTAAATCAAAAACCCAAAGATGTTAAGAAGTGCAATTTGGAACACATACACAACTCCACTTTAGATAGACACCCGACTCCAACTTCTAGCTCCTTGTGGAAATCGATCCCGACCTTAATCGGGTAAAAGCTGCTTCAACCCTCTCTCGCTACTCAATAGTAGTGTAGGGTTAGCTTCGATCAGTGACCTGGGAGTCCGAGGAGGACATGCGAAGCAGATATCCATGCTTATTCGGCACTTCAGGTATGAATCTAAACCCGTTCGAGGACGAACGTTTGTTTAAGAGGTGGAGAATGTAACGATCCGACTGGTCGTTTTGCTTTTTAGAATCTCGTTCCCCTAGATAATACTTTTCATACTTGCTTTTACTAAATTATGACTTACGGGAATGGTTGGTTCGGGATTTGGAAGAGTTTGAGTTGAAATCGGAACACTTGGTTCCTCAAGGTTGGCTTAAAAGGCCAAGTTTGACTTTGGTCAACGTTTTGAGTAAATGACATCGTAATCCAAATTTGAAGATTCCAACAGGTTCGCATGATGATTTCGGACTTAGGCGTATGTCCGAATTGGGTTTTGGATGACCCAGGAGCGTTTTGGTGCCTAATAGTGAAAGTTGATTCCTTAAGGATTTTGAAGTTCTTAAATATTTGGTTTGGAGCGGGTTTTTGTTTTATCAACATCCGAACGGAGTTCCGAGATTGGTATTAGTTCTATATTACCATTTAAGACTTTTACACAAAATTTGGTGTCAATCCGAGTAGTATAAGTGTGTTTCGTCGCATTGGAAGTAAATTAAAGAACTTTAAGTTCATAAGTTTGATTTAATTGGTTTTAGGAGGTGATTCTTAGATTAAGCATTGTTTCGGGCGTTCCGAGGGTTCGAGCGATTTCATTTTATGATTTTAAACTTGTCGATATGTTCTGGCAGGGTCCGGGGGCCCCGAGCGTCAATCAGATGAGGCTCGAGTGAAGTTAGAAAATTTGGAAAGGAGCTGAAGCCCCAGTCTTCTGTCATAACCGCACCTGCGGTTGGTCAGCCACAGGTACGAGACCGCAGAAGCGTTCATGCTCTCGCAGAAGTGGCCAAGGCAGGCCAAGCCCAAAGCCACAGAAGCAGTTTTTGCCCTGTAGAACCGGGCCAGCTGAATTTCTGCAGATACGATGGGAGCAGGTGCAGCCCAGGACCACAGATGCGGAAATGACTGAAGCAGTGACCTTCATTTATTGCGGGTGTTAGCCATTTTTGACTCATTTCCACTCATAAGTTAGGCAATTTTAGGGCTCTTGAGAGAAAATTTTCACCTAGCATCTTGAGGTAAGTTATTCCTACTTATTTTGAGTTTAATACTTGGGTTTTGGGTAGATTAACACACAAAGATTAGTGAAAATCATGGGATTAGAGTAAAATTAGGGTTTCGATAAAAAATAAGATTTAACCACGAAATTTGTTATGGAATAAAGTAGAAATCATATATTCTTGATCCCTAGGTTATAGAGAACAATTTTCTTCGAAAATTTTCGGAATCCGTGTACGTGGGCCCAGGGACGGATTTTAGAAAACTTGTGTTTACGGTTGAAAAATTATTTTAATAGTTAGAATGAGAACTTGTGAGCTTGTATTGACTAGTTCCTACTTCGTTTAATTAGTTTTGGATCGTTCGGCTCCAAATTGAGGGTTTGAGCACGTTCTTTATATTGGAAGTACGCTTTGGAGCGAGGTGAGTCTCCTTTCTAACCTTGTAAGAGGGAATTGTCCTCATATGTGAAATAATTGAATACTTTGCCACTAAATGCGGGGGTTACATATGCACTAGGTGACGAGAGTCTGTACGTCGCCACTATTATGCTTAAGTCTGGGTAGTTTAAGACCCAAAAGTATGCTTTATGTGCTATTCTTCTGACTTTATGGTCAATTTAGATTGCTTAAATCATCTTGAGCGTGGTAAATGAATTTATAAAGAGGAACATTATTTTCTTGACCTTTTAAAGAGAAGTTGACATTTCTTTGAGTAATTGTTTCCCTGATATATTCCTGTCTGACTGTTTGTTGTGTTTAATTATATTTGACCGCGTCGCATGTATGATTCGCGAGCGGGGTAATAGATGTATCTATGGTTCGCGTCGTTCGACCCTCCGGTAGTGCACACTTTATTTTTATGTTGGATCGGGCCGTACGACCTCGGCACTATTTTGCGCATGCTTCTTGCTCAGTATTTGTTGTGATTTGAACTGTGTTAAATGCCCCGAAATGTAAATGGCTATATCTGATCTTAGCTAGGAAAGAACCCATCACTTCTTGTTATAATTGTTATTTATTTGTGACATCCATTCTTAGCATAACATTTTCTTATATCATTTGACCCTAGTAAGTGTCAAGTCGACCTCTCGTCACTACTTCTTCGAGATTAGATGGGATACTTGCTGGGCACATGTTGTTTATGTACTCATACTACACTTCTGTACTTAATTGTACAGGATCCGAGGCAAGTACATCTAGCTACCAGTCTGGTGCACATTCTTGATCGTAGACTGAGATTCCACGCTAAGCTGCTCCCTTCCTATGCCGTTCAGCAGCACGATGGAGTCTCTCTTTGCTTTTGGCTGTCTATTCTATTTCAGACAGTAGGATAGATTTATTTTTTTGTATATTCTACTAGATGCCCATATACTTGTGACACCAGGGCTTGGCACACACATTGGTAAACTATGCTTTTGGATTGTATAATTATTATTGTACGTTGCTAATTATCACTTGTTTTAAATTCAAATTAAGAAATTGCTGTAACTGTTTTAGAAAAGTAAAACTAGAACTCACTAATATTTCCGCGTTAGCTTGCCTGACAACGGTGTTGGGCACCATCACGACCTATAGTGAAATTGAGTCGTGATATTATATTCATTGACATGGATATACACGCAACTCGTGTACCTTATGACTAGTTAAAATAAAAACGTACACAACCAATGTATACAAGTAAATCCAAATTGATACAAGAGGAGAGAATTAGTAGGTTGAGAATGTTGACAGGGAATAGAGATTGACAAATAACTACTGTTATTTAATACGAAAATAAAAATTGGACAAAATTATCCTTAGCTGAAATAAAAAATTCAGCATAATATATTGGAGTTGAAAATTTCATCAATAAAACTCCAGCATAATGTGCCGAGTACCTTGTGCTAGAGTTCAGTAAACAGTACGTCTTCTCCTTTTTCTTCATTGTCTTTATTTCTTTGTCATCTTCTATTAGCAAGAAACACCCAATTAAAAGCATAACAAACATACCTTAGGAACTCTATGAAATTATAGTCCCTCCCTTTCAAAAGTTTGACTAGACACAAACTTTAATAAAAAAAGGAAAAAACTTTTGAGATATATTGTATTAAATAAGCCATATTATTTGTGTGGCTTTAAAATTTCTGAAACTTGCGGTCTGATATCAGCCATAATATTTGTGTGGTTATAAATTCTTATTAAGAAAATATTGAAAAGTGTCAATCTCTTTGAAACAGACTAATAAGGAAATAGTGCTAATGTTTTTGAAAGAGAGGGAGTAGTACATGTTTGAATATAGGTAATAATGGAGACTTCCCCAACTACGAGTGATTTTACGGTGTGTCTTACACAAGTGACATTAGTTATGTGAGGCTTCTTTTTAATTCACACTTTTGTAGACCCATATCTTACCCACAAAATTCTGGGACTACAAAATTATGAGACAAAAAAGGCCTCATACAACTAGTGTTACTTGTTTGAGGCACAAAATAAAAAAAATTCCTCCAACCACCCAAATTAACTTATGCAACCCTAACATTGAAGTGACGGATAGCAGCTTAAAAAAAGATACGAAAACAACAACGAAGAAATGGGAAAGAACAAAGAGCTTTCGTAGAAGAAATACATAGAAGAACACAAAATAGAATCTGAATATTATGAGGATTCTTATTTGTTCACGTTGCAAGGTTAAGTAGTTAAATCGTTCTATCACTGGCGTCCTGTCTTCTGTCACGACCCGAAATCTCAATTTGGAGGTCGTGATGACGCTTAACGTCCACTTGCTAGGCAAATCAACATTAATTAACAATTTAATAATTAAACAGTTCAAAACAGAATAATAACAATTATTAACAAAGATTAAAGCTGGAATACATAAAATAAACCCATAACATAACATGGTGTAACTTAGGGGTGTCAAATATGTGGGTTGGACTGAATTTGGGTGGGTTAAATAGGTTGAGTCAATAAATGGGCAGGTCAATGACCCGACAAAAGTTACTTGGACTGAGACGGGTTGGGACAAGGTGGACTAAAATTTGGGACATAGCCCAATACACTCAATTTTTACCAAGCTTTAATTAATGTAAGTTGTTTCTTTTGAATTTTTTAATTACCAAATAAGATTTTTTTTTTTTTTTTGTGGTCATATATAACATATCAAACGAAAAGAAATTATTTTAAAGATATTTTTATAAAGTTTTTCATAAATTAATTTGGGCTAAAAATCAACTCAGTTGTGACGAGTTGGGTCAAGATAAGCTGAGTTCAACAATAAGCACATCATTAAGCAACCCAACCTTAAAGAGATTGGGCGGTTGAATGGATTTGTGCTTAGATTGTCACCTTGAAACTGCATGGGGCGTCCTATTTGGCCGCCCCCATTTAACTTATACCTATTTTTTTTAAAAGTTTTAACTTGTACCTGCTTTTTGAACAACTTCAGCCCATTTTCTCCTCCTCCTTCGTTTTCTTCTTCTTCTTCTTCTTCTTCTTCTTCTTCTTCTTCTTCTTCTTTCTTCTGCTGTTGTTGGTGCTGCTATGAAACTTCAGTTCATGGGGATGATTGCCATACATATATTTATCAGATTATTTTAAAACAAATTATAAATAACTTTCTAATGTAAGTTTTGAAGAAGATGATAGTAACTGACTCTGTAAGAACTTGCATAATCAGTACGTACATGCATGTAAATGTAAATCCATTTCCTTTAATTCACATTCTATTATTTTTTTGGATTCAGCTTTGTACATTATCAATGCATTTTAACCTGTTGTGCTAAATCATTTATCTAGTTTTTTAAGTTACTAATTTTACTTATGATAAATTTATTATCTATACAAAAAATTAATTACATGATAGCATAAAATATGCTGAAGTTCAGCAAATATAGAACAAAACTTCAGCGAAAACATGCTGAAGTTTAGCAAATAGAGAACAAAGCTTCAGCTACTAGAATGTTTAAGTTTAGCAATTACAAACAAAAACTTCAGCAAATAGAAAATAAAACTTCAGCTACTAGAATGCTTAAGTTCAGCAATTACAAACAAAAACTTCAGCACACTTGGTTCAGTAATTTTTGCTACTTCAGGTCCGTCTATTAGAATGCTGAAATTTGCGTGATTGCCTTTGCTGCTTTAGGCCCGTATATTGAAATTACGCGAAAAAGTGGGTACGCTTGCAATTTTTTTTGCAGAGCGGGTACAAATTAAAATGTGATCCAAAAGCGAGTATAGATGCAAATGGCCCGATTGTCACCCCTAATGTAACTTGGTTATTAGAAAGAAGATCGAAGAAAAATGACACAAAACAATGGTTACAATGCTTCAAGATAAGCATAGAATACGTGGAGAAGACATCTATATATGTAGATTCATGAATGGTAGACCATTAAATTAAAGAGTGACATCCAAGGATGGCTATTTTGATGAAGGCGGCTATTATCCTAACTCATCCTTAAAAAAAAAAAAGATTATCCTAATTCATAAATCTAATCCATTTTAAAAGAAGAACAAAAAGGAAGAATCGATATCATCTTTATCTTCTCACTGATACTATGCATATTAATTGCTACCCCAAAAGGCAATTTATAAAGAACTAAATGGCTGCAGCAAAGATAAGATTGGGTTCATTAACATTTAAGGCACATCAGGACTTGGAATAATGCTCTTTCTTTGTGTCTACTTTAAGTTGCAGCTAAAAGTTTCTTTCTATATGTAGAAATTAATCGATGAATGTCAAGATAAGATGTTGAATTGTTATTGATAGAAAATTGGGGTGACTAAAGGATAATAGGTAGATATATGTGCAAAATTAGGAGGGGAGTCTACGAGCAATGATAAAGTTGTTTTGATATGACCTATAAGTTATATATTCGAGTCGTGGAAGCAACCACTATTACTTGCATGAGGGTAGGCTGCCTACATCATACCTCTTGGGGTGCGGCCTTTCCGTGGACCCTACGTGAATGCGAGATGTTTAGTGTAACGAATTACTCATTTTTCTGATACCTGTGAAATATTTTGTGCACTGTGCTACTTTTTTTATGCCCAAAATTAATTACAACAGCCATCATGAAAGGAGCCAACTAATCTATAAATCAATAAACATAAGGAATCCTATTCATTCTAGCTACAATCCAGTACTCATGGTCAAGATGAAGTACTCATGTCTCATGGTATAATTCAAGTTAAAGTCGAAGTGCGGTACACTGGTTAAGTTTAACGCATTTCGCTTACTCTTACTAAAATTTCAATAAAATGACTATAACTTTGTGTGTATATCTGTCAAAATAATAATATTCACGTGTTATCTATGTCAACGTAATTGAGCAACATGTACAACTAAATGTATGCATTACATATTCTGCTCACCTATAGGTGTTTAATGGGAAATTAAACCGAGGTTGAGGGGCTCTCTCTGCAAAATGTTATAAGTTGAGATGTCATTTTAGATATTAAGTGCACGTATGAACAAAAAAATGTGGTATTTTTAAAAAAATAGTATATGAAATTAATTGAAAAAAGAATATTTAATAAATAAGCCAACTTTTAGGCTCAAACTATTGGAACGTTTCTCTATAAAATCCATTTTGACAACTCGTAGATTTTTTTTATTAATAAAAATTGGTTCGAAAACAATTTTGTTTTTCAAAAAAAGAAGGTATTTGAACTATTGTAGCTTATTTAATGATCTGTGAGCTTTTTGTGGGGTTGAAGAAGAAATTGTCATTGAGAAATTCCCTCAATTCTCAAAGCTCATCTTCAAGTTTTTTTTTTTTTTTTTCTATTTTTTCCCCTCAAAAACTTCTTTAAAAAACTAAAAGAAACATATTGGAGTAGCTTGATAAAGTTATTGGACTGCGCTATTCACAATCTGATGATTCATTTGAGCAAATTTAAGATGTTATCAACCCAATTTGCCACTTGCATCTTCCTACTTTCCCCTCTTTTTACGCCTTTTAAATATTTCTTTTTTTTCGAAAACAAATAATAACCATTGCGAAATTTTGCTGGTCTTGTCTAATCTTGAGGATTGTATTACTATATGCCGACCATAAATAAATAAATATGGCAAACGTGGATTCAAGGATCCAATACTCAACAGAGTTGGATGTTGCTTTGCATTATCGGATTCATCTTAATTTAGTACTTTAAATGTATAAATATTTGTGTAAAATTTTACTAAATTACAATAAATAGTAAATAAATTTTAAATCTAAAATGGGTTCAACGAGAAGAATATTAAAAGTTAAACTTATATAAATTAAATTCTGAATCTGCCTCTATGTTGTTGTAATTGTTATTTGATTAAGCTGCTATTGCTTGACAAAATGCACACTAAAACATCCTTTTTCCAACAAAATAGTGAGCCAGCCCTTGGAAATCCCCAACGGATTGTAGAAGTTAATAAACTACTCCTTTCGTTTATTTTTAGTTATCCAATTTTAAATGGAAAATCCATAACTACTCCTTGACCTATACACGTGGCAGAGTATGTGTATTTCACTCTCACTTGGGAGGGTGAGAAGCAAGAAAAAATGATTTTCAGATTATTTTTTATTCTTTTTTACCATTTTTTCTTACTTTTTTCCTTTTCCTTTTCCTTTTCCTTTTTCTCTGTCTTTTTTCTTTTACTTTTTTTTTCGTTTCTTCTCCAATTCCGGCGGATATTCATTCACCGGCAACTTTGTCTAACCATTTTTCTTCTATTTTTTTCACACACAAATTAAACTCTCAAAAAGATCTATTCATAAGTAAAGCAAAATACACTCAGATTTGGCGAAAAAAATTCATCATCGGAAAACCTTCTCACACCGAAAAAAATGATGTATTGAAATTTTAACTGGAAAAAATTTTCTCAGCTTATATTCGTTTTTATTTCTTTTGCTTTTCCTCCCACACATAAATTACACTTTCAAGAAAAATTTATATATATATAAAACAAAACACACTTAGATCAGGATAAAAATTTATCGCCGGAAAAGAAAAAAATTTGCCGAAAAAAATGGTATTTGTGAAATTTCGACGACCACCATTTTATGCCGCCGGTAGCCGAAACAAAAAGAAAGAGAATGAAATAACCAAAAAAAATAAGAATAAATAAGAAATAAGAAAAAAGGATAAGAAAAAGAAGAAAGAATAAAAAAAAGTACTAAAAATACATGTGGGGGCGCGTGTAGCTCACCATTTGCCAAGAGTCTGGTTGTCTAGTTTTATGGTGGTATTTATTCCATTTAAAATAAGTTTGGGAGGGTAATAGGATTCCCACAAAGAAAAAGTGTGTAGTTGGAAATCCGGGTATAGGTTAGATGGGTACTTATGTATTTTCCTAATTTTAAACCCCTTTTAATGATAAATGAATAAAGTATGTATTTTATAATTTTGCCCATAATTATTACTCCGTATTTTAGAAAGTTTTTGCAATGATTTGAGAAATGAACAATTAATGATATGGGTAAAAAAAAGAAAAGAAGTTATCTTTATGTTAATTTATTTAAAGGAAAAATGCATGAGTACCTCCAACCTATGACCGAAATTCAAACTACACACTTTTCCTTTTTGAATGTCCTATTACCCCCGAACTATTTTAAAATAAAAGTATTACCTCCCTAAATTCTTACGTGGCAAAGTGAGTACATTTCACTCTCTTAAAGAGAGTGAGCAACAAAAAAAAAATACTAAAATTTTATTTTTAATGTTCCTTTTATTAAATATATATAGCTTTTTAGTTTTTCTTTTCTTTTTTGTTTCTATCTCTTTTTTAATTTCTTTTCTTCCTCCACCCGACTAGCAACATAGCCGATGCCACCACCGCGTCACAACCCCCAAATTTCTTCACCACTGAAACCCTAATTTATACTCTCCGCCCTCTTATTTTCCTAAATCTGTAGCTGCATTCCCCATTTTTCTAACTCCCCAGCAACTCTCGTCTCTCTCTCTAATTCGTTTTGCCGCCGCCGCCTCCGCCTCGGCCGCTTAGCTGGCCGACGACCACGACCTCCCTGTCTCTCTCTCTCTCATCTTTCTCCCTTAGTGTAACTAGCTTTTTAAGAAGACAAAAATTATTTAAACAACTCAGTAATTCAGATTCATTCTAAATGATTTGAGAAGTAAACAAATATGTGAAGGATTCGGGGTTGTAGAAGATTTTCCTGTTATCAGTCCATAAATTTGCAAGAAAATTAATCAAGTTGTGAAAGAAGTCCCTTGCCGAAAAGTTTTCCACCATCCAAATCCATTTTTCCGGCCAAAATTTGCAGAACTTTCATCAGCGGGTTCATCATATTAACAATAGATCCCACTATTTATGATTATATTCTTTGTGCATAACCACAAACTAAACAATAATTTCAGTAGAAAAAGGACATAAAAAAGAAAATCTGAAAAGAATTTTTTGGGATGGGGGTGGTCACGTTTTGGGAAGAAGTTACGTAATTGGAGGAAGGGAAGGGAAAGAAAAAGAAAGAAAAAAGAATAGAATAATAGTACAAAATAAAAGGGAAAGAATAAGAAAACATTAAAAAAAATACCTAATGAAATGTACCTAGTGCATGACTTCAACGACCAGCATATGATGTCGTTGTGGCCTTTCAAGGGTGTAACAATTCTATTTTAAAATAGTTTTGGGGATAATAGGACCCCTAAAAAGAAAAATATATAATTGGGATTTCTGGGGTACTTATACATTTTTTCTTTATTTAAATGACCAAGTAAAAGTAAAAATATAAATTTTAATTGATAGAAAGTAAAAGTGAACGAAATGACTACTACATAAAGTTATGTTCCTAATCAAGCAATAATAGTCATATTGATTCTAAGACGCTTTTCTAATTATTAAAGAGGAAAACGAAGAAAACATAAAGGGAAAACATTCATATAATTAGTAACACAAATCACTTAGCGGTTATGTCCTTAATCAATCATTAGAAAATTCCTGAAATTATACCCATAAACCAAGGAATTTGGATCTTTCATATTTTTTGCTGCTTAGATAAGACAACTCTCTTACCCACTAGACCACTACCATATAATATATGGTTAGTGCATATACGTGACATCAACTTGAAAATGTAACATCAACACTGAAATAAGTCACTTCTTTCCATACCATTCCTAGCCACTTAATTCTCTAGTGAAAGGTTTAAATGACAATTTTTATCATGTTATTTAAAGAATTTAATATCTTATCATATTTTATCACATCCATAGATATCACACCTCCCCCCTCCCCCCTTTCAATTTTAGTGGCCATACTATATACCTCATTTTTTGTGCCATGTTTGACTAATCATATATAAGCTTACAATTTGCTGCCTAACAATTCTTTATTCAAAGGTCGGATTTTGCCTTGTTATTCTTGAGTAGGTAATATTGACGAAGAAAAAGAAGGAAACAAGAAAAACTTATTATGTGTCGTGGCAAGCCGCTGTTTTGAAAGCGATTTTGGTTCGACTAGGTGCAAATCGTTAAGATTGATCGCTCTTTAAAGTTCCACAGCACCTTTAAACACGTGTACTTGTGGTTGCAAGTTTGAAATTTGCACAAAATAATTGCCCAGAAATCCGTTGAAGAAGAAGAGGGATGAATGTATTTTCTGTGTCCCATTATTCACAAATAAGATTGCCTTTTGTAGGTAAAGATGTTGGACAGTTACAGATGAAGGAATTAATTTGTAGTTGTTACAGAAATTAAAATTGAGGCGTTACAAAATTAATTACAGCTATTACAAGAATTAAATCATAGCTGTTATAAAGTAATAAATTGGACGTTACAAAATCTAATTCAAAGAGAATGAATTTTGGTAAACATGTATTTGGACACTTTTCTGGTAAGCTCAAAAAAATAAAAAATAATTTTAGCAAAACCAGATTTGGGTTAGGCATCACGTATATTTCAAGCGCAGGGGGACAAATTGACCCGTTTTGCCTTCAAGACCAATTTCTCATGTGCGCGAGATCGCTCCTTTTTACTAGCTTTTTACAAGCCCAACAAAGAGCAATTCAATATAAGGAGAAGAAATAAACTTTTCACAACTAATTAGGGACACTGTCTTTCAGAAAAGACAAAGAAGAAAAGAAGAAAAGAAGAAAAAGAGAACGCAAAGAAATCTTTGGCTTTGCATTATTAGGTATAATAATACCAATCGTTATATTGGTGTGTTATTAGCCCTGTTACATATCATCAACGGAAGATCTATATTGTAGCAGGAGGGGTCACCGGTACTTTGAAGTTGAGCAAAAATTTCACGTATACATTGTATTTATCTTTATAAAATTTTCATATATTAATAGTGGCACTCTATACCCAAAATTTATTTTGATTGAATATAAAAGTGCATCGCGATCTTCAAATCCTACGCCCGCCTGCAAACCATCATTTAATTATATCATACGACATAGTAAGCCATATATATCTCATTATTGCAATCTACAGAATTGAAGAGATAAAACTCAGAGACGCTAATTCACTAGGAGATAAAATTTGCAAAATCTAAACCTTTAATTTCTTGCAAAAGAATTGGATAAAAATACTATTATGATTATATAATCTTTATTTTATGATTATATAATATTTTTTTTACATGCGAATATATTAAAAAAGGACTTGGCCCTTCAAAGAAAATGCAAGTTCCAGATATAAAAATTTAAGGCAAAATGACCTCCAAGCCACTTAAACTTTTATCCATTTGTGAGTTAGGTAAATAAACTTATAAGTTTCTCATTTGAACATTTGTACTAGACGGAGTGAGTATTAATAAACACCTTAGACCATTAACCATACTTATGTGGCAACGACTTAAATAATGTGGCTCAAATACGTGCAAACCACAGATGCGCGTGAATATAATACTTTTGACTAAACAATATTAAAATCAGAAAAGAAAAAATAAAAAGAAAAATGTCATGACCCGGAATTCCCACCTTCAGGACCGTGATGGCGCCTAACATTTTACTTGGTAGGCAAACCAACGTTAGAGAGTTCACAAATCAACTTCAACAAATTTTTAATTATAAAATTTAATTAAGCTAAACAGAAGTTAAACAGAGTTGCAGAATATTATAAAAACCAATGTAACTGAAACATTTAGGATCTGGAGTAACAACTCACGAGCTACTACGATTTACTACATGCAAAGTCTAAAAGATAATACACTGTTCTGGAAGAAAGAAACAGTAAAGTTACAAGTCTAGGAAGATACTCCAGGGTCTGCGGACGCCAACAGATCTACCTTGGTCTCCTGTCGATCAAGTCCAACTGCTAAACTCGGGGTCAACTCAGGCTAGTACCAAAATCTGCACAGAAAGTGCAGAGTGCAGTATAAGTACAACCGACCCCATGTACTGGTAAGTGCCGAGCCTGACCTCAGCGATGTGGACGAGGCTAGGATAAGACACATATATAAACATGTACAGTTGAACAATATACGAGCACAATAACAATTAATAGAAGTTGAACAGATAATAATGGGAGGGGAAACATGCTAATGGGGTTGCAAGATAAAGAATCACAGCAGTAAAGATATTTAAGCAGCTAGTACACCTTGAACCAGTAATAACAAGTAAACAAAGCAATGGAAAATGCACGGCATCACCCTTCATGCTTTTACTCTCAACCTCACCAAATAATCAATAGAAACGGCACGACATCACCCTTCGTGCTTTTACTCTCAACCTCACCATATAGATCAAATAAGAATGACACTGCATTACCCTTCGTGCTTTTACTCTCAACCTCACCATATAAATCAAATAAGATTGACACGACATTACCCTTCGTGCTTTTACTCTAAATCTCACCATATAAATCAAATAGGAATGGCACGGAATCACCCTTTGTATATTAACATTGTCCCTCACCAAAACAAGGAAGAATAATAATATGGAGATAGAAATGATAATAACAAGTCTTACTTCAACAATTGCTTCCACAATATCAACCTCGAACTTGAATCAATAGTCAATCAATATCAAAATCTATACATATAATAAGAACGATCAACATAACAATAAACTAGTCTAAACATGGATAATAAAATCACGGAAAACTACAATTTTATGAATAAGACTCACTAGCATGTTATGACTCAACAACAACGCATAGATACTCGTTACCTTACCTATACGTTGTACTCAACATTCAAACACGTAGCAAATAGGAAAATAAGATCTAATCCCTCAAGCCAAGATTAACCGCGATACTTACCTCGCTCCGCATGCCACTCAATACTCAATTACCGATTTTCCTCTAGTATCCACCTCCAAACCACTCGTATCTAGCCATAATTAACTCAATAACATCAATTATTGCTAAAGGAACTAACTACAATGCATGAATTAGATTTTTCAAACTTTCCTCCAAAAGGTCAAGAATTGACCTTGGGTCTGCTTGGTCAAAACTCGAGGTTCGGACCAAAATTCATTTATACATTCACCCTCGAGCCCAAATATGCAATTAGTTTTGAAATTCGACCCCAAATTGAAGTCTAAATCCCAAATTCCCAAAAATTCCTAATTCTACCCAAATCCCTAATTTCTATCATGGAAATCCTAGATTTTAGGTTATAAATTCATGGAATGCAATGGGTAAAGAATGGAATAAGTCCCGTAATGAGACTGTTTAATAGCTTGGCGACACTGTTCATCGCGTTCGCGAAGAGAAACCTCTTAAGGACTTACGCGATCGCGAGAGGCACTACACGTTCGCGAAGGTATAGTCCGCCTCACCTTCGCATTCGCGAGACAAGGCTCGTGTTCATGTAGAGTTTCCCAAGTCCCCTGTCCAGCCTAGATAGAGCTACGCGTTCGCATTCGATGGGTCGCGTTCGCGTAGAGCAACCCCTCCCCCCAATGCTCCACGTTCGCGATCAGGGTCTCGCGTTCGCGTAGAGTAAAATCCTCCCCAGCCCAGATTCCCCTTCGCGATCGCGAGAATGGCTTTGCGATTGCGAAACACAAAATAACAGGACACCAGCTGCAACAAAACACACCAAATATCTAAGTCTAAAACATCCTCTAGCCTATCTGAAACTCACCCGAGCCCTCGGGGCTCCAAACCAAACATGCACACAAGTCTAAAAACAACGTACAGACTTGCTCTGGCGATCAAATCGCCAAAATAACACCTAGAACTACGAATTTAACACCAAATCAAATGAAATTCTCAATAACACTTTGAAATTCCTATTTTCACAGTTGGACGTCCGAATCATGTCAAATCAATTCCGTTCCTCACCAAATTTCACAGACAAGTCTTAAATTATAATGAATTTGTACCGGGCTCCGGAACCAAAATACGTACCCAATACCAACGAGAACAAACATTAACCAAATTCTAAAACCATTAGATTTTCAGTCTTTCAATTTTCATAAAAAAATCATATCTCGAGCTAGGGACCTCGGAATTCGATTCCGGGCATACCCCAAGGTCCCATATTTCGATACGGACACATCAGGACTATGAAAATATAAGTCTGGATCCGTCTACTTAAAATGTTGATCGAAGTCAACTAAATCAACTTTTAAAGGCAAAATTTATTATTTTCATCAACTTTCAATATAAAAGTTTTTCGGAAACATGCCGGATTGTGCATGCAAATCGAAGAGGGTAAAATGAGATTTTTAAAGGCCTTAGAACATAGAATCGAGTTATAAAACATAAGATGACATTTTGGGTCATCACATTCTCCACCTCTAAAACAACAGTTCGTCCTCGAATGGACATAGAAAAGTACCAAAGCTGGTAAAAAGGTGGGGATATCTGCTATGCATAGCGGACTCGGACTCCTAGGTAGTTGCCTCAGCAGGCTGACCTCTCCACTGCACTCGAACTGAAGGATAACTCTTCG